>NC_044921.1:3745565-3837853 GCF_003576645.1 Ipomoea triloba | reverse complement strand
TGACCACTTGGATCATCGAACTCGGGTTCAGTGGTCATCACCCGGTCTAACACTGATCCCCTGGACGTAAGGTTCGTTAAAATGATCCCTAGCTGGCCCTACTAGGTCCATAGAAACGACACCTACCCGGACTTTCTAGAGTAACTATACTTTAAGTGTGCACACCCCCGCAGGAATACCTCATCCAAACGAGTTATATAGTACCCGGCGAATAGACTTCGTTCCTTCCGTATGAATGATCATACTAAATATAACAACCTTGGGCAAGGGCACTTTAAGCCACCCGAAGGCTAATCAAGGTCCTCCTCAACTTTACTAGAAACTAAGGGTTTGAAAACATTTTCCCTTCTTCCTCATCTTCCTTGAGTCAAAAATTACTTTTTGGACATATTCCACAAAACCAAGTTTCAACTTGAAATCATTCAACACTCTCAACTTTGTCCAAAAGGTTTATTTCTCAAAACATTTTGATAGTACACTAATTACCATACACCGGGGTAATAAAGTGTAACTATCCCACATTATTTCATTATCACATCACATATGTACATAATACTTCATATATGTATATAGGCAATCAACATAACGCCTCACCCAATTTAGGCATACTCACATAAAAGTGCACATATTACCCATATACATAGTATAATTCCCACAATACTCATACGTATAGGTATACAAGTTTAACATATATATCCCATATATGTATACATACATAATACAACATTTTATTTTAATTATACATACATACTCATTAGGCATGTATTTATACCCATATACGCACATATACACAGTTTTACATATACATACATCACACGTATATATATATATATATATATATATATATATATATATATATATATANTATATATATATATATATATATATATATATATATATATATATATATACCATACTTATACGTACATACAAATATTATATAATACACCTAACATCTCTAGTCTAGATATTTAGGCATATTAACTATCACATCTCCTCAACACAACAATTTATTCCTATATATTATGCAAAATACAATTTCACATATATTATACATACAATCATGTACACAATATTTCCACCTAGATCTCATCATATTTCAACCAAACAATCAATTATCCAATTTCAAGAGACCTTAACCTACTTAAGAGATTCCTTACCTCGAGAAAGTTTACTAACACCGTAGAAGCAAGTCTTGGACTTTTTCCCCAATTTTTACTCAAAACCCTAGGAGAAAAATTAACATCATAACAACAAATATTAAGAAACTAAGCTTAGATTCAAGGTCTAGGAAGGAAAATAAAGCTTTCTACCGAATAAAATTAAAGTTTTAGCGAAAAGCTTGAGACTTGTGTAGAAATTTTGGCTGTGGAAGTGAAGCTCTAATGGAGGATAAAAATGATCTCACTCTCTCTCTCTTCTCCTTGAAATTTCGGCCAAAATGAAGAAGGAAGGGAAAAAAATGGCTTTATATTTGGATCTCTCTTGGTTGACTAGTCCACACCAACATGTGGTAATTAATTGTGATAAGTGTCACTCACTTATGGTGATCTTGAAAAAATATCTTAGCTTAGACTGATCAGGATTAAAACAGATGAATTCTCGGTAGGAACTAATTTAAATCAAATAATTTTCGAAACCAAAAATTTATCTCAGACTGAAACTTAAAGTTGGGCTAGGTTTGGTACACCGCGAAATTTAGCGATGTACGATCAAAATAAATTTTCGCTGCTTATGGGCTAATTTAGTTAAATAGGAAATTCAAGAATAATAATATGGTGTCTAATAATCCATTTCCTAGGACTATCGGGTCCGAACACCAACTCCTAAAATTCTTACGGTTCGTGACCGGTACGTACGATCGCAGCTTATTAACAACTATTTTAACTAGCAAAATTATTCTGAATATCTATGAATCATATCTCAAGCATGCCAATGCATAGAATAAAATAAAATTTGAACCTCCTTTTTTTTTTTTTTTTTTTTTTTGAAGAAAATATTTCGGGGTATTACATTCTACCCCCCTTAAAAGAGTTTCGCCCTCGAAACTAAGGTTAACCATACTTATTGAAATAGAAGCGTCAATTTGGGAAGAGGTAAAGGTTCTCTTTTACCTTGCTCAAACAGTGCAGGATATCGCGTTCTCATTTCATCTTCCAACTCCCATGTGGCTTCTTCCCCCAAATGGTTTGACCATAATACTTTCACCAACTTTATAGATTTTCTGCGGGTATCCCGGGTCTTAGTATCCAATATTTTTATCGGTTTTTCTTCATATGATAAGTTCTCATCCAACGTCACCTCCTCAGGTTGGAGTACATGCGATGTATCATATACGTACTTCCTTAATTGCGACACATGAAATACATTGTGTACTCGATCCATCACCGCAGGTAGTGCTAATCGGTATGCTACCTTTCCGATCCTCTCAAGGATTTCATACAGTCCAATATATCTTGGACTCAATTTTCCATTCTTTCCGAACCGCATTACTCCCTTCGTAGGAGATATTTTTAGCAATACCTTATCACCTTCTTGAAATTCCAATAATTGCCTTCTTTGATCAGCATAAGACTTTTGTCGGTCCTAAGCAGCTTTCATCCTTTCTTGAATCAACTTGACCTTTTCTGTTATTTCTTGAAGACATTCGGGTCCTAATGTCATAGAATTAATCGAATCTTCCCAACACAGAGGGCTTCTACACTTCTGTCCATATAAAGCTTCATATGGTGCCATTTGTATACTTGCATGATAACTATTATTGTAAGAAAACTCGATTAGGTCCAAATGTTCTTCCCACGATCCTTGAAAGTCCAACACACAAGCCCTTAACATATCTTCCAAGGTTTGTATGGTCCTCTCAATCTGCCCATCAGTCATAGGATGAAAAGCAGTACTAAGTTTCAACTTCGTTCCCATAGCTGCNCTTACCTCGAGAAAGTTTACTAACACCGTAGAAGCAAGTCTTGGACTTTTTCCCCAATTTTTACTCAAAACCCTAGGAGAAAAATTAACATCATAACAACAAATATTAAGAAACTAAGCTTAGATTCAAGGTCTAGGAAGGAAAATAAAGCTTTCTACCGAATAAAATTAAAGTTTTAGCGAAAAGCTTGAGACTTGTGTAGAAATTTTGGCTGTGGAAGTGAAGCTCTAATGGAGGATAAAAATGATCTCACTCTCTCTCTCTTCTCCTTGAAATTTCGGCCAAAATGAAGAAGGAAGGGAAAAAAATGGCTTTATATTTGGATCTCTCTTGGTTGACTAGTCCACACCAACATGTGGTAATTAATTGTGATAAGTGTCACTCACTTATGGTGATCTTGAAAAAATATCTTAGCTTAGACTGATCAGGATTAAAACAGATGAATTCTCGGTAGGAACTAATTTAAATCAAATAATTTTCGAAACCAAAAATTTATCTCAGACTGAAACTTAAAGTTGGGCTAGGTTTGGTACACCGCGAAATTTAGCGATGTACGATCAAAATAAATTTTCGCTGCTTATGGGCTAATTTAGTTAAATAGGAAATTCAAGAATAATAATATGGTGTCTAATAATCCATTTCCTAGGACTATCGGGTCCGAACACCAACTCCTAAAATTCTTACGGTTCGTGACCGGTACGTACGATCGCAGCTTATTAACAACTATTTTAACTAGCAAAATTATTCTGAATATCTATGAATCATATCTCAAGCATGCCAATGCATAGAATAAAATAAAATTTGAACCTCCTTTTTTTTTTTTTTTTTTTTTTTGAAGAAAATATTTCGGGGTATTACATTCTACCCCCCTTAAAAGAGTTTCGCCCTCGAAACTAAGGTTAACCATACTTATTGAAATAGAAGCGTCAATTTGGGAAGAGGTAAAGGTTCTCTTTTACCTTGCTCAAACAGTGCAGGATATCGCGTTCTCATTTCATCTTCCAACTCCCATGTGGCTTCTTCCCCCAAATGGTTTGACCATAATACTTTCACCAACTTTATAGATTTTCTGCGGGTATCCCGGGTCTTAGTATCCAATATTTTTATCGGTTTTTCTTCATATGATAAGTTCTCATCCAACGTCACCTCCTCAGGTTGGAGTACATGCGATGTATCATATACGTACTTCCTTAATTGCGACACATGAAATACATTGTGTACTCGATCCATCACCGCAGGTAGTGCTAATCGGTATGCTACCTTTCCGATCCTCTCAAGGATTTCATACAGTCCAATATATCTTGGACTCAATTTTCCATTCTTTCCGAACCGCATTACTCCCTTCGTAGGAGATATTTTTAGCAATACCTTATCACCTTCTTGAAATTCCAATAATTGCCTTCTTTGATCAGCATAAGACTTTTGTCGGTCCTAAGCAGCTTTCATCCTTTCTTGAATCAACTTGACCTTTTCTGTTATTTCTTGAAGACATTCGGGTCCTAATGTCATAGAATTAATCGAATCTTCCCAACACAGAGGGCTTCTACACTTCTGTCCATATAAAGCTTCATATGGTGCCATTTGTATACTTGCATGATAACTATTATTGTAAGAAAACTCGATTAGGTCCAAATGTTCTTCCCACGATCCTTGAAAGTCCAACACACAAGCCCTTAACATATCTTCCAAGGTTTGTATGGTCCTCTCAATCTGCCCATCAGTCATAGGATGAAAAGCAGTACTAAGTTTCATCTGCCCATCAGTCATAGGATGAAAAGCAGTACTAAGTTTCAACTGCCCATCAGTCATAGGATGAAAAGCAGTACTAAGTTTCAACTTCGTTCCCATAGCTGCTTGAAAAGCAGTACTAAGTTTCAACTTCGTTCCCATAGCTGCTTGCAAAGCTTGCCAAAATTGTGACAAGAATCGAGAGTCTCTATCAGAAACGATATCATTGGGTATTCCATGATACTTAACCACCTTGTTCACATAAGCCTTTGCCAATTGAGTCATAGTCCAAGTTTCCTTCATGGCAATGAACCTTGCTGTCTTGGTAAGTCTGTCCACTATTACCCATATCTTATCTTTCCCTGACTTTGTTAGTGGCAATCCCCCCACAAAATCCATAGAAATAGAGTCCCACTTCCACTGAGGAATCTCTAACGGTTGTAGTAAACCCTTTGGTTTACTCCTCTCTGCTTTAACCTTCTGGCAGTTTAAGCAATTGGCCACGAATTCATCTACGTCCTTTTTCATGCCTGACCACCAAAAGTTTTGTTTCAGATCTTCGTAAAGTTTGTCTCCTCCAGGGTGAACTGAATATGGGGTATAGTGACCTTCTTTTATTAGCTGATCCATTATCTTCTTACAACCTGTAGGTATAACCCACCTGCCTTGAAATCTAACACTCCCATCTGGGTGTAACTCAAATGAACCACACTTTCCATCAACCATTTTCTCCTTGAGTTTATTCACCCCATCGTCTTCTCCTTGTGCTTGTTTGATTTCTTCAAATAGGTTCGGGGTGACCGACAGGTGATATAATTTCATCTCTTGTTCCACTTGACTGCCTATTCTTATTTCCAAATTGAGCCTTTGAAAGTCCTTGCATAATTGCTCGAGCAATACCCAAAGAGCGTGATTTGACTTCCGACTCAATGCATCTGCTACCTTGTTTGCTTTGCCTTCCTGGTATTGGATTTCCAAATCATAATCCTTGATCAACTCCAACCATCTTCTTTGCCTCAAATTGAGATCTCTATGAGTGAAGATGTACTTTAAACTCTTATGATCCGTAAAGATCTTACAAGTAACTCCATAGAGGTAGTGTCGCCAGATTTTG
Source organism: Ipomoea triloba (assembly GCF_003576645.1). Lineage (NCBI taxonomy): Eukaryota > Viridiplantae > Streptophyta > Magnoliopsida > Solanales > Convolvulaceae > Ipomoea > Ipomoea triloba. Next base: position 3,832,085 of record NC_044921.1, on the reverse strand, counting down.
AGAGCAAACACCACAGCTGCTAATTCTAGATCATGGGTTGGGTAGTTAGCTTCATGTGGTTTCAGTTGGCGAGATGCATAAGCTATTACCCTTCCATGTTGCATCAACACACATCCCAGTCCTTTGTGAGGCGCATCTGTGTATAGTTCATAGCCTTCCGTTCCAACAGGTACGGTTAACACTAGGGCAGTTGTTAACTTCTTCTTGAGTTCCTGGAACGCATGCTCACACTCTTCACTCCAACGGTACCTAGTAGTCTTTTTGAGCAGATTTGTCAATGGTCTTGCTATCTTCGAGAAATCCTGGACAAATCTTCGGTAATAGCCCGCCAATCCTAAGAAGCTTCGGACTTCCGTGACCGATTTGGGTGCCTCCCATTCCATTACAGCTTTTATCTTAGTTGGGTCCACTGCTATTCCTTCCTTGGTGATTATGTGACCAAGAAATGCTACTTCCTCCCTCCAAAACTTGCACTTAGACAGTTTCGCATAAAGTTTCTTTTCCCTAAGCATTTGCAATACTGTCCTAAGATGTTCTTCGTGCTCCTTTGGTGTCTTTGAGTACACCAAGATGTCATCTATGAAGGCGACGACGAACTTATCCAGATACGGAAGGAAAATCTGATTCATTAGGTCCATAAAAGTCCCTGGTGCGTTGGTCACTCCGAACGGCATAACCGTGAATTCGTAGTGCCCGTATCTCGTCCGGAATGCTGTTTTGGGAATATCCTGTTCCACGACTCGCACTTGGTGATACCCTGACCATAAATCGATCTTTGAAAATACTCCAGCTCCCTTCAATTGATCGAACAGATCGTTGATCCTGGGCAATGGGTACCTGTTCTTCACTGTGACCCGATTGAGTTCTCTATAATCGATACACAATCTCAGGCTCCCATCCTTCTTCTTTACAAACAGTACCGGTGCGCCCCAAGGTGACACACTTGGTCTGATGAATCCCTTCTCCAATAACTCCGCCAATTGAGTCTTCAATTCTTCCATCTCTTTCGGTGCCATTCGATAAGGCGCTTTTGAGATTGGCACGGTTCCTGGTACGAGATCAATAGTGAATTCTACTTCCTTTTCCGACGGCATTTCTGTGAGATCCTCTAGAAACACGTCGGGAAATTCACGCACTACTGGAATTTGATTGATCTTAGGTTCTTCCATCTCAGCATCCTACACCAAGCAGAGGTACACTTCACACCCTTGGTGAGCGTACTTCCTCAACTTCTGCATCGTCATCAACTTGGGCTCGGGTTGCCTCTCAATCCCTCGGTAGGATCTTCTCTTCCCATTCGGTCCTCGCAGGACAACCTTTCGCTCATTACAAACAATTTGAGCCTTATACATATCCAACCAATCCATCCCGAGTACCACATCGATGCCCTCTAGCTCAAAACGAATAAGATTTCCGGGACAATTGAATCCCGCAATCTCTATCGTAATGTTGTCATATCGATCCTTACAGGCTACCACCATCCCCAAGGCAGTTCTCACATTTAAGTCTAACTTACTAGTAGGCCATAACTTCAATCTATCCGCAAATAAGGATGATATAAATGAATTGGTAGCTCCCGTATCAAATAATACTGAACCAAGCACCGAGTTTATAGGAAATGTACCGGTTACGATGTCGCCAGCCTGAGCCTGAGCGCTGTTGACGACGTAGATTCGTCCTTGGTTCCCTGTGCTGCTTTCTCCCATTGGTGACTTCCCTTTGTCGCTCGAACCTGTAGCAGAATTCGCTGGTCTTCCCCAGTTCACTTGTGGAGAATTAACTCCCCTGTTACCCGATTCCGCAGGTTTCTGGCCGTTGTTCCCATTGAATCCTCCTCCTTGCCTGGCATTCTGCGTGGAGTTCCGGAGGTTTTCTACCCTGGTTTGGCACTCATAGAATTTATGTCCTAAGAGGCCACACTTGTAGCACCTTATTCTCACCCCTTGACAATTTTCTCCAGGATGGCTCTTTCCACATCTGTTGCAAGCAGACTGTTTCCCTTGGTCTGTTCCTCCCCTCTTCTCTCCTTGCTTTGGTTGAAATTTCCCTTGGTTAGACTTCCGATCATCCACCTTGAATCTCTTCTGTTTATCATCGGCTTTTCTCTTGTTCCTGCCGTAAACTTCCTGTTGATCCAGGTATACTTGGTACTGATCCGATGCCCGATTATATGCCTCCTTGAGAGTGGAGCACATGAATGGTGCGATTGCCCTTCTCACGTCCCAATCCAGTCCTCGCACAAATCTTCTTGCCTTGTCCGGCATAATATCCTGAGCAAACCTCATTAACTCCACGTACTGGTCAAAGTAGACCTGAACAGTTTCTCCTTTCTGCTTCAATCGCAAAAATTCTTCGCACTTGATTCCCTTAATTCGTTCCGTGTAAAATTGTCCTCTCAATTCCTCCTTGAATTCCTCCCAGCCAAAGTCTGGGTTTTGTAGGAGTTCAGGTCCAGCCGCTGCCCACCAGTTATCTGCGGCCTTCGTCAAGTAATAAACCGCAGAAGAGACTCGTTGATTCGCCGGGAAATTTACTGCGTCAAGCAGTTTATCGAATGTCCGTATCCATTCTTCCAAAACCACTAGGTCATCTTCTCCCGCATAATTCGGTGGGTGTCTACTTGCTATGGCTTTAGCAAAGTCGACCCGAGGGTGTCCCTGGTTTTGATTCTGGGCCTGCTGAGCCATCATAAACTCAGCCATCTGTTCCATTGCCAAAGCCATACGATCCATTGCCGTGGTGGCGTCGTCATGTCCCGCCGGTACATTTCGCCTTGGCGGTATTTTCACTAAACGATCGTTTCGAGTTAGCTTCCGAAGTATAAAAGTTACTAAGAAGTTAGTTAACTAAACAGTTAGTATATTAGCTTCTCAAGTTCACTCACAGCAATCATACGAAATGATTAACACATATAAGGATGCACAGGTATCAGTCAGAGTATTTATCAACCAGAATCAAGAGATTCTGTAAAGTAGAAGTGGAATACCCCCTTTTACGCTGCCTGGTCACCATTCCAGCTCTGTTCCGAAACTTATACTCATTAGGCTGTAATAACAACTTAGGTTGGTCTTAACGAACCTAAGCTGACTCGAAACTTAATTAACTTGAAACTGACTGACTTGAAACTAGGGTTCAAGGTTTCACAGCTTAGACTCCAATCTAACCTCCAAAGATTCAACCGCTCTGATACCAACTTGTAACACCCCGGCCCGGCTATACCGTACATCCGGAGTAGTTACCGCCACATCTAGACTGAACCCTGTCCGACCTCGGTAGAGTCCACTCTAGATGCACAGGCTAAAGAAGAAAACTGCTTCACACACACACTTTCTACTTGACATAACCATATAATCACTTCAGCAGAAAGGAACAAAAGTAGCGAGATCAGCTACTAATATATATATATACCAGAGTTGACTACTAGGGCCCCAACACACCGAGATTGAAGTTACTTACAAACATACTAGCCAACTAAGTTTACTATGGCTACAAAAATATTTACACAAAACGGGTCCTTCCAAAACAAGGAGGAGCAGGAGAATCAGGAGCGTAGCCAGGAACGTAGGAGTCTTTGCCTATCAAAAACTGGGAGTAGTCATCATAGTCCATGGTCGGGAATGTAAACTCAGATGAGCTCCCTAAGCTCATCGGGCTCCAAGAGCCCACACTAGATGACATCTGTTAAATAAAAACACATTGAAGTGCTGTTAGCGCGACGGCTAAGTAAGGGATCCATGGGTCAACCAAAATTAAATAAAGGCTTGCAAAACAGGTAAATTTGAACAAAACCTTTATTACCATTCTCCTCATTGACACTTAACCTGCAAATAGGTTATCAAGTATAGCTCTCGCAAGTAATAATCAAGAATGGAACACAATAGAAAATCTTTGGATAAGGGATTGCTTAACAAGAAATACATTACTCAACGCATCACTAAACATTTAAGCATGTAAGCAAGTAGTGAAAAGATTTTATGAACTTCGCATTTAAATCACCACTCTGTACTTGAAAAGCTTCCTCATAGGGAAATTCCACTAACTTGTACTCAAGAGGATTCATCAACACCCTTTTCTTGCTAAAACAATCATCACATCTCTCTTTAGCGTAGCTACAGAGTAACTACATTTTCATACGAAATTCTCCACTTAGTTTCTTTGTAGAAAGCGTGAGGCCTTTGGAGTATTCTCTTGACTCCCTCTCTTGACCACTTGGATCATCGAACTCGGGTTCAGTGGTCATCACCCGGTCTAACACTGATCCCCTGGACGTAAGGTTCGTTAAAATGATCCCTAGCTGGCCCTACTAGGTCTATAGAAACGACACCTACCCGGACTTTCTAGAGTAACTATACTTTAAGTGTGCACACCCCCGCAGGAATACCTCATCCAAACGAGTTATATAGTACCCGGCGAATAGACTTCGCTCCTTCTATATGAATGATCATACTAAATATAACATCCTTGGGCAAGGGCACTTTAAGCCACCCGAAGGCTAATCAAGGTCCTCCTCAACTTTACTAGAAACTAAGGGTTTGAAAACATTTTCCCTTCTTCCTCATCTTCCTTGAGTCAAAAATTACTTTTTGGACATATTCCACAAAACCAAGTTTCAACTTGAAATCATTCAACACTCTCAACTTTGTCCAAAAGGTTTATTTCTCAAAATATTTTGATAGTACACTAATTACCATACACCGGGGTAATAAAGTGTAACTATCCCACATTATTTCATTATCACATCACATATGTACATAATACTTCATATATGTATATAGGCAATCAACATAACGCCTCACCCAATTTAGGCATACTCACATAAAAGTGCACATATTACCCATATACATAGTATAATTCCCACAATACTCATACGTATAGGTATACAAGGTTAACATATATATCCCATATATGTATATATACATAATACAACATTTTATTTTAATTATATATACATACTCATTAGGCATGTATTTATACCCATATACGCACATATAGACGGTTTTACATATACATACATCACACGTATATATATATATATATATATATATATATATATATATACCATACTTATACGTACATACAAATATTATATAATACACCTAACATCTCTAGTCTAGATATTTAGGCATATTAACTACCACATCTCTTCAACACAACAATTTATTCCTATATATTATGCAAAATACAATTTCACATATATTATACATACAATCATGTACACAATATTTCCACCTAGATCTCATCATATTTCAACCAAACAATAAATTATCCAATTTTAAGTGACCTTAACCTACTTAAGGGGTTCCTTACCTCGAGAAAGTTTACTAACACCGTAGAAGCAAGTCTTGGACTTTTTCCCCAATTTTTACTCAAAACCCTAGGAGAAAAATTAACATCATAACAACAAATATTAAGAAACTAAGCTTAGATTCAAGGTCTAGGAAGGAAAATAAAGCTTTCTACCGAATAAAATTAAAGTTTTACCGAAAAGCTTGAGACTTGTGTAGAAATTTTGGTTATGGAAGTGAAGCTCTAATGGAGGATGAAGATGATCTCACTCTCTTTCTCTTCTCCTTGAAATTTTGGCCATAATGAAGAAGGAAGGGAAAAAAAATGGCTTTATATTTGGATCTCTCTTGGTTGACTAGTCCACACCAACATGTGGTAATTAATTGTGACAAGTGTCACTCACTTATGGTGATCTTGAAAAATATCTTAGCTTAGACTAATCAGGATTAAAACAGATGAATTCTCGGTAGGAACTAATTTAAATCAAATAATTTTCGAAACCAAAAATTTATCCCAGACTGAAACTTAAAGTTGGGCTAGGTTCGGTACACCGCGAAATTTAGCGATGTACGATCAAAATAAATTTTCGCTGCTTATGGGCTAATTTAATTAAATAAGAAATTCAAGAATAATAATATGGTGTCTAATAATCCATTTCCTAGGACTATCGGGTCCGAACACCAACTCCTAAAATTCTTACGGTACGTGACCGGTACGTACGATCGCAGCTTATTAACAACTATTTTAACTAGCAAAAATTATTCTGAATATCTATGAATCATATCTCAAGCATGCCAATGCATAGAATAAAATAAAATTTGAACCTCCTTTTTTTTTTGAAGAAAATATTTCGGGGTATTACAAGTTACGAGACAAAAAAATAAACTTTTTTTAGTGATAAAGAAATCTGCAATATTATTCGAGGATGTACAATGTATAAACTTCGTGTTTATGTAAATCACACTAGAAAAAAAGACTTTTTAAAAATCATAATCCGTATTATTTATTAATACTATTCTGGTTCTCCATACTCCATAGTAGCTATTTTAGTCCATTAATGTATGATGATCAAGGGAGTACATTTGCAATACTGGTGGTAAACGATTAGTCTCACAGATGCTCCATACCAACAAAAATATTACATATACTAATTTTATAAAGTACAAATAAAAAGTATTTATATTTATTGATTATTAAGGAATTTGCATATCATATCAAGAGTTAATAAAACAAGGCGGCTGTAGCTATTGCCGAACGTTGTTTTACTGTTAAAGTTGCATTGGTATGTGCTTTACTGGTTGAAATACCCTTACATATAACAAGAGGAAAACACTACAAATATACTTAATAACATACAAAATCAAATCAAAATCTGAAAAAAAAAAGAATAAAAAACTGACCAGCCTAAGAAAAAAAACCCTAACCCCCACCCCCCATATGCGGCCGACGGCGGAAACAAACACCCACCGCCGAAAGTCAACATCCCACCGCCACCACACTATATGCAACCCTACCCCAACCCCATAACAAGACATTTATGTAGATATGGTGCACGGTTGCTACTCAAGTAGGTGCGTATACAAACAAGTCACACCATATATAAAATCTATATATATAAAACCATCACACAGACAAATTAAACATAGTACAACAGTTTCCTCTCATCACTATACATTTTATTCTTTTCTCTATCTATCTATCAGTTTGACACCAACATGAATCAGTCAAGCTGTTATTTGCATCCCAATGTCGCCGGACACAAAGCCGCCCACCACCACAGACCAAAAACCCGACGAAACAACACTCTCAGCCCTGGAAACAACCTCCCTACCACCACGAGAACTAACAAACATCGACATGCAACCATATTCTCCCACCCCATCCCACGCTGCATGAAAACATTCATTAAAAAAAATAAAAACCTACCTCGACTAGCCATCCTAGAAGACCTCTCAAGACGATGTTGAGAAACACCGCCCTCTGCCATTGCTGCGCCGGTGAATCCTCACTTGTTGCCGATGATATCCTGCCAAAAACCGTCGCTTGGACCGCGAAACTCAGCCAATGAGGATTGCTCTCCAAAAACAAGAAGAATAAGAAGCGTCGAAAATTTGGATATTGGTTGCGTTTAGGAATCCGTAAAATTAGCTGCCCAAAATTAAAACCCTTTGACAAAGACAAAACTACCCTCTAAGACTGTTATACACACGACAATTTGCATAATTAAATCAAACAACTAATTAAAAGAACACCTAAATCTATCCATTAATTTTATCAGATCAATGGCTAATATGAGTCCTATTAATCCAGTACAATCTACTAGTCATCACCTGAATACAATTATATATATATATATATATATATATATATATATATATATATATATATATATATATAATGAGAGAATCACAGACTAGAATTTGACTCAAATACATAGGTCTTAATACTCACCCTCAAACACAGGGTAAACTAGTAACCTGTAGCTTTTCTCTAAGAAAAGAAAATACAGGACCAGACAGAGCTTTAGTAAAAATATCTGATCTTTGGTTGAAATAAAGTTGACTTGAATATCTCCAAAAGCAACTCTGTCTCTAACAAAATGGTAATCAATGTCCACATGTTTGGTACGAGCATGGAAAATTGAATTTGCACACATGTATGTAGCACCAAGATTGTCACACTATAACTTGGAAACAAAAATATTACGAATATTAATCTCACGCAGCAATGACAAAATGCAGATTATTGATCCCATTATTTTCTCCCTTAGGGAGAGTAGTATTTCCATCCTTTGGAATGGAGATCGTCTTCCGCCTTTCAGTCCAGGCCGGAGCCTTCGTTAGGGGGATCCCCTGGCCCCTTACCTTTTCAATTTGATCATGGAAATACTTGCTTACGAGATCCAAAGTAAAGTTAATGCAGGCACATGGAAACCAATTCACATTTCGAGGGGAGGGATTGGGATTTCCCATCTCGTTTTTGCAGATGACCTCATGTTCTTTGGCGAGACCTCAGTTATGCAAGCCTAGACCATGCTGGAGTGTCTTGACAATTTTAGCAAGGCTTCAGGACTTAAGGTAAACTTAGCAAAATCTCTTATATTTTTTTGCTCTCCTAACTCTTCTGTAGGGCTTAAACGCGAAATAGGTACCAAGATGAACATCCCGATTTCTTCCAACCTGGGTACCTACCTCGGGTTCCCTATGTTAAACTCGCGGGTCTCTAGGAGCACTTTTTCCATAGTTATTGATAAAATGCGCAAAAAATTATCCACTTGGAAAGCAAGTTCCCCCTCTATGGTAAAGAGGCACATCCTGACTCAATCTTCATTGGCCATGGTTCCAACCTATGCAATGCAATCCATGGCGATGCCGATCAGTGTTTGTAAAGATATAGATAGAATCTGTAGGAATTTTTTGTGGGGCCATGAGGACGCCACGAGAAAAATTCATACAGTCAGTTGGGCCGAGGTTTGTAGGCCGAAAGATGAGGGGGGCCTAGGTTTAAGAAAATCGGGTGATTTTAACCTTGCGTTCCTCACCAAACATGCCTGACAGCTTTTCTCGAATCACAACAAGCTTTGGGTCCGAGTTCTGCGAGATAAATATGTTAAAGATGCTGACTTCTTCCACCTCCCGGTCTGTCCTAACAGTTCCTAGGGCTGGAAAAGTATTTTAAAGGGTTGTAAACTCCTCAATGATGAACTATGATGGGCGGTTGGTAATGGGAATGATATTAACTTCTAGGTAGACCGCTGGGTTGGGAACAAACCCCTCTCTATTACCCTCACGGGTCCTAGTGGGGGGACTAGTGATCTCATCAAAGTTTGCGATTTCATTGATGCCCAAAGGTGTTGAAACAAAACTGAACTGGAAAGAGCATTGTCCTCAACGGTGGTGGATCGGAGTTAATCCGGGCAACTCCCATTTCCATCAATCCCAACCAGGAAGACAAGCTCTTTTGGCCTCATTCGGAGTCAGGTATCGTTATTGTCTCTTCTGCCTTATCTTGTATTGCAGGTACACCTGATGGCGAGACCTCCCATGCCTACACACTAGATAATAGGTTTTGAATTTAACATTCCCTCCAACGGATCTGAAATTCTCACCTATAAATACCCTTGTCCCATCTCATTTTGACAAGGTTGAAAAAGCGAAAAGTGTCAAGTAAGAAAATTACTTCCTGTGTGATTAAAATATTCAAAAGCTCATAAGAAATATTCAGTTCAAAAAGAGATCTTGTGAAGTTCAAAAGTTGACATCAAGAAACTCAATCACAAGAATCTCAAAGTTGGAGAAACATCACAACATTTCAACCATCTCTATGTGTGAAGTAGAAAGAGGCGGAGTAAACTTGGGAGAAGTTGAAAAACCTACAACGACGTAGCTGCCGGGCTAAGTGATCAAAGGAGCACGTTGTAAAGGAGTTTGTACTATTTACAGAGAATATAGTGCAAACCTTCACGAGTTGTGAAGAAGAGTGGAGTATGCTTAGTTAACAAGCGAACCACTATAAAAATCTCTCTCTCTCTCTCCTTTTTAATCCTTACGCACTGCATTGCATACCTTACACAAACCTAACATATATTTTATAAGAAAAATTCTTGTGCAAAGTAAACATTAAAATTTGGTATAATCTTTCCGCTGCGTTATTACCTTTGATTTGAAAAAGTTTTAAAAATCCTTGTGAGTCTATTCAACCCCCCNAATATATATATATATATATATATATATATATATATATATATATATATATATATATATAATGAGAGAATCACAGACTAGAATTTGACTCAAATACATAGGTCTTAATACTCACCCTCAAACACAGGGTAAACTAGTAACCTGTAGCTTTTCTCTAAGAAAAGAAAATACAGGACCAGACAGAGCTTTAGTAAAAATATCTGATCTTTGGTTGAAATAAAGTTGACTTGAATATCTCCAAAAGCAACTCTGTCTCTAACAAAATGGTAATCAATGTCCACATGTTTGGTACGAGCATGGAAAATTGAATTTGCACACATGTATGTAGCACCAAGATTGTCACACTATAACTTGGAAACAAAAATATTACGAATATTAATCTCACGCAGCAATGACAAAATGCAGATTATTGATCCCATTATTTTCTCCCTTAGGGAGAGTAGTATTTCCATCCTTTGGAATGGAGATCGTCTTCCGCCTTTCAGTCCAGGCCGGAGCCTTCGTTAGGGGGATCCCCTGGCCCCTTACCTTTTCAATTTGATCATGGAAATACTTGCTTACGAGATCCAAAGTAAAGTTAATGCAGGCACATGGAAACCAATTCACATTTCGAGGGGAGGGATTGGGATTTCCCATCTCGTTTTTGCAGATGACCTCATGTTCTTTGGCGAGACCTCAGTTATGCAAGCCTAGACCATGCTGGAGTGTCTTGACAATTTTAGCAAGGCTTCAGGACTTAAGGTAAACTTAGCAAAATCTCTTATATTTTTTTGCTCTCCTAACTCTTCTGTAGGGCTTAAACGCGAAATAGGTACCAAGATGAACATCCCGATTTCTTCCAACCTGGGTACCTACCTCGGGTTCCCTATGTTAAACTCGCGGGTCTCTAGGAGCACTTTTTCCATAGTTATTGATAAAATGCGCAAAAAATTATCCACTTGGAAAGCAAGTTCCCCCTCTATGGTAAAGAGGCACATCCTGACTCAATCTTCATTGGCCATGGTTCCAACCTATGCAATGCAATCCATGGCGATGCCGATCAGTGTTTGTAAAGATATAGATAGAATCTGTAGGAATTTTTTGTGGGGCCATGAGGACGCCACGAGAAAAATTCATACAGTCAGTTGGGCCGAGGTTTGTAGGCCGAAAGATGAGGGGGGCCTAGGTTTAAGAAAATCGGGTGATTTTAACCTTGCGTTCCTCACCAAACATGCCTGACAGCTTTTCTCGAATCACAACAAGCTTTGGGTCCGAGTTCTGCGAGATAAATATGTTAAAGATGCTGACTTCTTCCACCTCCCGGTCTGTCCTAACAGTTCCTAGGGCTGGAAAAGTATTTTAAAGGGTTGTAAACTCCTCAATGATGAACTATGATGGGCGGTTGGTAATGGGAATGATATTAACTTCTAGGTAGACCGCTGGGTTGGGAACAAACCCCTCTCTATTACCCTCACGGGTCCTAGTGGGGGGACTAGTGATCTCATCAAAGTTTGCGATTTCATTGATGCCCAAAGGTGTTGAAACAAAACTGAACTGGAAAGAGCATTGTCCTCAACGGTGGTGGATCGGAGTTAATCCGGGCAACTCCCATTTCCATCAATCCCAACCAGGAAGACAAGCTCTTTTGGCCTCATTCGGAGTCAGGTATCGTTATTGTCTCTTCTGCCTTATCTTGTATTGCAGGTACACCTGATGGCGAGACCTCCCATGCCTACACACTAGATAATAGGTTTTGAATTTAACATTCCCTCCAACGGATCTGAAATTCTCACCTATAAATACCCTTGTCCCATCTCATTTTGACAAGGTTGAAAAAGCGAAAAGTGTCAAGTAAGAAAATTACTTCCTGTGTGATTAAAATATTCAAAAGCTCATAAGAAATATTCAGTTCAAAAAGAGATCTTGTGAAGTTCAAAAGTTGACATCAAGAAACTCAATCACAAGAATCTCAAAGTTGGAGAAACATCACAACATTTCAACCATCTCTATGTGTGAAGTAGAAAGAGGCGGAGTAAACTTGGGAGAAGTTGAAAAACCTACAACGACGTAGCTGCCGGGCTAAGTGATCAAAGGAGCACGTTGTAAAGGAGTTTGTACTATTTACAGAGAATATAGTGCAAACCTTCACGAGTTGTGAAGAAGAGTGGAGTATGCTTAGTTAACAAGCGAACCACTATAAAAATCTCTCTCTCTCTCTCCTTTTTAATCCTTACGCACTGCATTGCATACCTTACACAAACCTAACATATATTTTATAAGAAAAATTCTTGTGCAAAGTAAACATTAAAATTTGGTATAATCTTTCCGCTGCGTTATTACCTTTGATTTGAAAAAGTTTTAAAAATCCTTGTGAGTCTATTCAACCCCCCCCCCCCCCCCCCCNCTTCCGCCTTTCAGTCCAGGCCGGAGCCTTCGTTAGGGGGATCCCCTGGCCCCTTACCTTTTCAATTTGATCATGGAAATACTTGCTTACGAGATCCAAAGTAAAGTTAATGCAGGCACATGGAAACCAATTCACATTTCGAGGGGAGGGATTGGGATTTCCCATCTCGTTTTTGCAGATGACCTCATGTTCTTTGGCGAGACCTCAGTTATGCAAGCCTAGACCATGCTGGAGTGTCTTGACAATTTTAGCAAGGCTTCAGGACTTAAGGTAAACTTAGCAAAATCTCTTATATTTTTTTGCTCTCCTAACTCTTCTGTAGGGCTTAAACGCGAAATAGGTACCAAGATGAACATCCCGATTTCTTCCAACCTGGGTACCTACCTCGGGTTCCCTATGTTAAACTCGCGGGTCTCTAGGAGCACTTTTTCCATAGTTATTGATAAAATGCGCAAAAAATTATCCACTTGGAAAGCAAGTTCCCCCTCTATGGTAAAGAGGCACATCCTGACTCAATCTTCATTGGCCATGGTTCCAACCTATGCAATGCAATCCATGGCGATGCCGATCAGTGTTTGTAAAGATATAGATAGAATCTGTAGGAATTTTTTGTGGGGCCATGAGGACGCCACGAGAAAAATTCATACAGTCAGTTGGGCCGAGGTTTGTAGGCCGAAAGATGAGGGGGGCCTAGGTTTAAGAAAATCGGGTGATTTTAACCTTGCGTTCCTCACCAAACATGCCTGACAGCTTTTCTCGAATCACAACAAGCTTTGGGTCCGAGTTCTGCGAGATAAATATGTTAAAGATGCTGACTTCTTCCACCTCCCGGTCTGTCCTAACAGTTCCTAGGGCTGGAAAAGTATTTTAAAGGGTTGTAAACTCCTCAATGATGAACTATGATGGGCGGTTGGTAATGGGAATGATATTAACTTCTAGGTAGACCGCTGGGTTGGGAACAAACCCCTCTCTATTACCCTCACGGGTCCTAGTGGGGGGACTAGTGATCTCATCAAAGTTTGCGATTTCATTGATGCCCAAAGGTGTTGAAACAAAACTGAACTGGAAAGAGCATTGTCCTCAACGGTGGTGGATCGGAGTTAATCCGGGCAACTCCCATTTCCATCAATCCCAACCAGGAAGACAAGCTCTTTTGGCCTCATTCGGAGTCAGGTATCGTTATTGTCTCTTCTGCCTTATCTTGTATTGCAGGTACACCTGATGGCGAGACCTCCCATGCCTACACACTAGATAATAGGTTTTGAATTTAACATTCCCTCCAACGGATCTGAAATTCTCACCTATAAATACCCTTGTCCCATCTCATTTTGACAAGGTTGAAAAAGCGAAAAGTGTCAAGTAAGAAAATTACTTCCTGTGTGATTAAAATATTCAAAAGCTCATAAGAAATATTCAGTTCAAAAAGAGATCTTGTGAAGTTCAAAAGTTGACATCAAGAAACTCAATCACAAGAATCTCAAAGTTGGAGAAACATCACAACATTTCAACCATCTCTATGTGTGAAGTAGAAAGAGGCGGAGTAAACTTGGGAGAAGTTGAAAAACCTACAACGACGTAGCTGCCGGGCTAAGTGATCAAAGGAGCACGTTGTAAAGGAGTTTGTACTATTTACAGAGAATATAGTGCAAACCTTCACGAGTTGTGAAGAAGAGTGGAGTATGCTTAGTTAACAAGCGAACCACTATAAAAATCTCTCTCTCTCTCTCCTTTTTAATCCTTACGCACTGCATTGCATACCTTACACAAACCTAACATATATTTTATAAGAAAAATTCTTGTGCAAAGTAAACATTAAAATTTGGTATAATCTTTCCGCTGCGTTATTACCTTTGATTTGAAAAAGTTTTAAAAATCCTTGTGAGTCTATTCAACCCCCCCCCCCTTCTAGACTCACACCTCTACCACCGGGACCAACAAGTGGTATCAGAGCCTGTTACCTTGAACGGTGAACACTCTGTGTATACTGCCTGGTGATCCTCTTTGAAATTTGTCAAAACCCTTTTACGCTTTGCACTATTTCTAAAATGGAACATCATAGGCATTTCCTCATGTTTAACTTAGATAAATTTGATGATTGGAAAGTGCGAATGCAGGCTCACTTGTCTGCCATTTATGATGAGATGTGGGACGTAATCACTGACGGACCCATCAAGATCTTGCAAGTTAACACCAACCGAGTCCTTGATGATCCAACATCACCAGCAATGATACCAAAGGAGAAATCCTTACTGACCACCGAGGAGAGAACTCATGTGAATCTCGACAACATTGCTAAGGACATACTCTACAAAGCTCTGGATGAGTCATTGTTTCCAATGGTGAGAAAATGTAAATCAGCTAAGGACATCTGGGATGTGCTCATGCAAATAGGTGAAGGAGACGAGCAAGAAAAGGATAATAAGTTGACGATTGCTATGAAAAGGTTTGAGGATTTCAAACTTGGTCTGAAGGAATCCATAACTGACATGGAAGCTCGATTCATGAAACTACTGATGGACATCAGTGATCTTGATGAAAAGAAGCTATCACAAAAGGAGATAAATCTGAAAATTCTCCGAGGACTACCGAAGAGTTGGGAGATAAAAGTAGTAGCTATGCGTGACCACCGAGATCTCAAAACCATAAGCACTACTCAGATTTTCAGTGATCTAAAAGCCTATGAGTTCAAGAAGGAAGCACTGAATGATGAAGAAACTGAGACAAGGAACATAGCCTTGGTTGCAACCCAACCACCTTCATCATCAACCATAAGGTCAAACTCTAACCCTTCATCTGATTTATTTACTGATGAACAATTTGCCTTGTTTAATTTATGAGAAAGTTCAAAAGGTTCATGAGAAATAATCAGTCCTATGACAATTCGGATAAGTCAAGAAGATCAAAGCACAGAAGTAGTGATAAGGCAAGTGGATACAGAACGTGTGAGAATGACGAAGTACAAATGCTGTGCTACAATTTCCGAAAGCCTGGACATTTCAAGGCTGAGTGTCCTTATCCAATAGTCAAAAAGCATCAAGAAGAGTACAACCACTACAACAAGAGTTCGGGAAACCACAATCACCCGAAGAGTACATCTAATGATGTTGATGAGCAACCCAACAACAATCAAAAGAATGAAAGGCGAAGAGAGGTTCTGGCTGTGGAAGAGAAATCAGGAGAAAAGAATGATGAGCCATGCACATCTAGCTCTAGCTCAGAGAGTGACAGTTCGGAAGACGAAAAGGGACTGCTGTGCCTTTACAGTCAAAAGGATTCGGATGAAGAGCTGTGCCTTATGGCAGATGAAAAAGAGGTAACTTCCCAAAACTATTCATCTAATTATAGTTCCGAATCCATCCATCATGAAAATCCCAGGGAAGCATTCGAAAGAATGATGAAGGATTTTAATGATATTGAGAACTCACATTTCAAACTTAAGGAAGAGAATGCTCAGCTATTGGTAGAAAGACAAGATCTCGAGGACTTAAGGTCCAAAAATGCTTAGATGCTTGAGTCTATAAGCCAGCTTGAGAAGCATATCCATCTTCTTAAGGAAGAATGTAAAACAAAAGATGATAGAGAGCAAAATTTACGTGCGGTAATTGCGACATTCACTAATTCATCCAGAATAATGGATCGAATGGTTGATGATCAAAGACCATCTGGGAGTAGAACCGGACATGGTTATAACTCCAGCTCTCATCAACATGCCCTCTTAGTACGACCAACAGATCCTTCTACCAGTGGAGGTTTAAATTTTATTTTTGTCCAAGGACAAACCGAAAATCTTGAGCCTATGATTAACGCTGAAAATGGAACAGAACCACAATCAACGAGCCAATCCAACGATTCGGCTGAAACACGATTTGTGAAACCTACGAGAGGAAATTCCCTATACGGTAACCCGAGAAGTCGTCAGACCCCTCGGTACAGACCTCGCATACAAAACCATCATGGTTTCATTGCAAATGGTCAACCAAATGGGAACAACCGATCCAAAGGAAAATTCCAAGGCAATAAGAGGCAACACTATTCACAGAGGCAACGCAAAGGTAAACCTCAGGGAAGACCGAACACTAACCCGAATAGTGTCAAGAATTTCAAAAAGTTCTCCAGAAAGCATAAGGGTAGAGATGGTAGACTGTATCGCAGTGATGAGGACTGGTTCATGGACTAAGAGCCAATGACAAGAGCAAAATTTCTACTCACACATAGACATAAGCAGACCTCATACACTAGGATAAATACGAATAAACAAACACCTCCTCTTCAAAAGGTTTATTCACCACAGTCACATCAAGCCTATTATTGTGACACCCCGTAAAATTATTCCAAATAAACGATATTATTTTAATACGAGTACTTTCAAAAATAAAATTTACTTTTCAATCATAAATATTTTTTTTAGCTTAAATGCTATTAAAATCAATTATTTTGTTTTAGACTTTAAATAAACTATTTTATGATCTAAAATTTTTTTATCCAAAATCTATCTGAGAGGAGCCTGCTAACATCATTTTTATAACTATCAAAGTCTAGAGCCCAAATATATTTTATATTCCAAAGCCCAATAATATTTCTTGAGTCCAAATTCCTAACCCATAATTTTCTACCCAAAAATTTAAAAATTTCAATTTTTGCCCATCAAATAACTCTAGCTATAAAAGGGCACACTCCTTCTTCTTTCACACATTTTCCATCGTGTCTCTCTCTCACCATTCTTCTCCAAGAAGCAAGATAAAGAAACCCTAGTCCTCTCCTTCTTTCTCAAGAACATGGGGTTTGGTGCTATGGTGGTGTTTTGGCTTGAGAAAAGAAAAGGAAGGTGTAGAATACAAGATTAAGGGATGGATTTTTGGAGCTTTAGCTATAGAAGTAAGGATTAATGGATGCCCAAATCTATTTTGCCCTAAATTGTTGATTGTATTTGTTGTGATGTTTTGAATTGATTTACTACCTTCAAATCCTTAGAAATGATGTTAATGTGTGTTATTGTTGAACTAAAATCATTTATAAGCATAAACATGAGTTGTATGATGTTGGGTTGAGCTTTTGGATGACTAAAATGGTGTTGGAAGGGTGTTTTTGTTGTTTTGGCAGAACAGAGTTTTGGGTCCTGGATTGTATTTCTCGTTTTATATAACCATTTCCTAATCCTGTCAGAATGTATTGAGATGGTGGAGTGGTTGGGGTGTTGCTATGTAAGATGGAGGTCCTGGGTTCAATTCCACCTGCCAGCATTTATGTCTTTGTTTTCATAAATATATTTACATTATACACTTCTAAAATGATTTATTGTGTTTATGTCTTTGTTTTCATAAATATATTTACATTATACACTTCTAAAATGATTTATTGTGTTTAGACTAAAAGTTGAACCTTAGACCTTAATACCTTATGCTTAATAACTTGAGTTTCTTCCATTTAAACTACCTCAATCCATTTAATATTATTTCAGTTTAATGAAATATTATATGATTTTTAATGTGTTATGTACTAAAGAAATTATTATTTTTGAGAATGGTTGAGTATTGGAAATCATATGTGTTGGTGTTATGTCTATATATATTCTTGAATATTGTTATAGAGTTCGGTGAAAACTCCTACCTTGAGAATTATGTTTGAAAATCAAAGTTTATTGAAATTAGTGAAACTATAATTTTATTGGAGGATATGAGTTATATTTACTTTTGAAGGATTATTGATTTTGGAGGAAAGGTGTAATCTAGAGAAATACTACTTTGCATTATTATTATTAAGCCTGAGATGGGCCATTATTATTATTAAGTCTGAGATGGGCCATTATTATTACATAAGCCTGAGATGAGCCATTACTATCATTAAGCCTGAGATGGGCTATTATTATTGCTAAGCTTGAGATGAGCTACTATTATCATATAAACTTTAAATCTAAGCTTGAGATGAGCTACTATTATCATATAAACTTTAAATGTAAGCTTGAGATGAGCTACTATTATCATATAAACTTTAAATGAGTTACTATTGTTATATAAGATTATCATATAAACTTTAAATGAGTTACTATTGTTATATAAGCTTATCATATAAACTTTAAATGAGTTACTATTGTTATATAAGCTTGTTGTTGAGACTTTTGTTATGCTTTGTTTTCTTCTTGTGTCTATACTTATGTATACATTGAGTTATTGAAGTTATCATATGCTTGAGAATTGTTCTTGATTGAGTTATTGAAGTTATCATATGCTTGAGAATTGTTCTTGTGGAAGTTATTGAAGTTATCATATGCTTGAGAATTGTTCTTGTGGAGTTATTTGAAGTTATCATATGCTTGAGAATTGTTCTTGTGGAGTTATGCCTTTTAATCATATGCTTGAGAATTGTTCTTGTGGAGTTATGCCTTTTACTAGAGTCGTTGAGAATTGTTCTTGTGGAGTTATGCCTTTTACTAGAGTCGAATTTGTTTACTATACGAAATAGATGATTGTATGAGGAGAAGTTTGTTCTTAAATGAAGTTCTTGCATTAGCTTAATGTTGGCTTATGTATATTGCACTTTGATTTGACACTTCACTAGTGTTCTAATCTCTACAAACGATTTACTCCTTTCCTATATTTATATTCCAAGTCTCATAGTATTCATTTTAAAACTATATTTTAAAACTATATTATTTCCAAAGTAAAATGTACATATTTTACGGGGCAATGTGAACCTTACTTAGCATTTTATACTAATTCTATTTGTTTGTGTTTTCTCCAACCCTTATTGTTTTCAGGACTCTGGAATAGGTGGCTTGTTTTGAGAGCGCGACGTAGAGTTCACATGCCTTGTAATTGAATTTGGTATAGACCTTCTGGTTTTAGAAATTGAATTATAGAAGTGTAGATAACCTGTATATTAGAATTAAGAAGTTGAGTTGTAAAGATTATGGACTAGTTTATATAGTTGTTTAATGTTATGGATTTGTTGTTGAATAGAACCCTGTTAGCTTGTGCGTTTGGGTTTAGTGAGTTGGCCCGAGCGTGGCATAACACCCCCGTGGTTATAGTTTGGTTTTGCTTCCGCATTTATTTTCAATATGCTTAGTAAGAAAGATAGTTTGTTTTGGAGTATTCAAGCTTATAAAATTTGGGGGTGTTACAATTATGCTATTCCTTATGATTACCGTGTGTTCAACGGGTATCATGGACCAAGGATAAACCTCACAAGTTCTAGGTATGCATGGATGCCCAAGCTTACCACTAACCCTCAAGGACCCAAGAAGGTATGGGATTCCTAAAACTACCTAATCTTTGGATGTAGGGAAACAGAACCATCTGGTATGTAGATAGTGGATGCTCAAGACACATGACAGGTGAAAAATCAGAATTGAGCAATTTCAAAGCAAAGAATGGTCCTAAAGTGGTCTTTGGTGGTAACTCAAGTGGACGAACCATGGGCACTAGAGAAGTTGTGAAGAACGGTTTAACAATTCAACGTGAAATATCTTATGTTGAAGGATTAAAGTTCAATCTCTTAAGAACAAGTCAATTCTGCGACAAAGGATATAAAGTGGAATTCTCAAAAGATCAATGTCAAGTCATCTCGGAAACGAGTCGTGAAGTTGTGCTGACGGCTAAACGAAGAAAGAACATGTATGTAGTCACATGGGAAACAGTCAAACCGAATACATGCTTGGTTGCCAAAAGCAAGACTGATCTAAGTTGGGAATGACATCATAAACTAAATCATCTCAACTTCAAAGCCATCAACAAGCTCGCAAGAAAAGAATTAGTTGAAGGACTACCTAATGTAATATATGACAAAGACAAGATATGTGAAACTTGTCAAAGAGGGAAGCATATCAAGTCCTCGTTCAAAACAAAGACTCTCAACACCAACTCACGACCCTTGAGTCTACTTCATATAGACATGTTCGGACCAGTTGATCTAGTAAGCCTAAGTGGAAGAAAATACACTCTTGTGGTAGTAGATGACTACACGAGATACACGTGGACATCTTTTCTAAAGAAGAAAAATGAGACCGAAAAGGTTCTACCAGACTTGCTCCGAAGACTTCAAACAGAAAAGGATTTAAGCATTATCAAAATCCGATCTGATCAAGGAACCGAATTTGTAAACAAAGTCATTCAGGATTTCTGTGGACAACATGGGATACTACACCAACTGTCAGCGGCAAGAACTCCCCAGCAGAACGGTGTTGCTGAGAGACGAAACAGAACTCTTAAGGAAGCTGCAAGATCCATGATTGCTTTTTCAGGTTTGCCTAAGTGTTTTTGGGCCGAAGCTATCAACATAGCTTGCTATACCCAAAACAGATCTCTCATTCACAAGATTCATGGAGTAACCCCTTATGAACTATGGAAAGGCAAGAAACCTGTTGTAAAGTATTTTCATATCTTCGGGAGCAAATGCTTTATCCATAATAATGGAAAGTCACACCTTAAGGCTTTCGATGAACGTGCTGATGAATGAATATTCATGGGATATTCTGACAAGAGCAAAGCTTTCCGAGTCCTAAACAAGCGAACCATGGTATTAGAGGAATCCAATCATGTGGTCTTTGATGAAACATCTATTGTTACGATGGATCCAGAAAAGAGTCAAAACGAGGAAAACACAAAGGACGGAGAAACTGACATACTTTCCGAAGATACAGAATCTGATGAAGAAGACTATTCGATCTTTCCGAAGCGTCTACCAAACACTTCTCCTCCTACCGAAGGCTTACAAGATCCAGTCAATGATCCAAATCAATCTAAAGAACTCACCGATGTCAATCATGAAGATTCCATAATAGACGAAGGAGCACCGTCAACTTTATTTCAACCTGACTTAAGATGGCTAAGAAACCATCCTCAAGATCAGATTATCGGAGATATCCATGACGGAGTAAGAACTCGGGCATCTATTCGAGAATATATGATGGCCTACTTTATATTTCAAATAGAACCGAAGACTATAGACGAAGCATTAAACGATTCGTATTGGGTCATAGCCATGCAAGACGAACTACATCAATTTGAAAGAAATGATGTATGGGAGCTAGTTCCACGACCAACTCATCAAAATGTCATTGGAACCAAGTGGGTATTTAGAAATAAGATGAATGAGCAAGGAGTCATTGTCAGGAACAAAGCTCGTTTGGTTGCAAAAGGGTACTGTCAGGAAGAAGGAATCGATTTTGATGAAACATTTGCTCCTGTGGCCAGACTCGAAGCCATAAGAATATTTCTAGCCTATGCTGCATGGAAAGACTTTAAAGTTTATCAAATGGATGTCAAAAGCGCCTTCCTAAATGGATTTTTGGAAGAAGAAGTGTATGTTGAGCAGCCACTTGGATTCATCTCAGAAATCGGAACGGACAAAGTCTACAAGCTCAAAAAGGCCTTGTATGGATTGAAACAAGCACCAAGGGCCTGGTATGACACTTTGTCATGTTTCCTTATAAGTTGCGGGTTTACAAAGGGTCAGGTAAATAAGACCCTCTTCAGAATCAAGAATGGAGATCACATTCTATTGGTACAAATCTATGTGGATGATATCATTTTTGGAAGTACTGATTCGGACCTCTGCGAGAAATTCTCAAAACTCATGCAATGAAAATTTGAGATGAGCATGATGGGAGAATTAAATTATTTTCTTGGTCTTCAAGTCAAGCAAGAACGTGACGGTATTTTCATAAATCAAGCCAAATATACCAAGGACCTCATCAAGAAGTTTGGAGTTGATGGGAAGTCCTCGGTTAAGATTACCATGAACACTTCGCTAAGGATGGATATTGACAACGAAGGAAAGGGGGCTGATCAAACGAAGTATATAGGAATTATTGGCTCGCTACTATATCTTACTGCAAGTAGACCAGACATATCTTTTGCAATAGGTGTGTGTGCATGTTTTCAAGCTAATCCCAAAGAAAGTCATCTAAGTGCTGCTAAAAAGATCTTAAGGTATCTAAAAGGAACCCAAAGTGTAGGACTTTGGTATCTGAAGAGTAACCTCTTTGATCTCGTTGGGTATTCGGATGCGGATTTTGCTGGTTGTAAAATTGATCGAAAAAGCACATCCGGGACATGCCAGTTCCTAGGGGGAAGGCTTGTCTCATGTTTCAGCAAAAAGCAAAACTCTATTGCTATGAGCACTGCTGAAGTCGAATACATAGCTGCTAGAAGCTGTTATGCACAAATATTGTGGATGGTACAACAACTAAAAGACTACGGAGTCTCAGCAAGAGAAGTAAGCATTATGTGTGACAATACAAGTGCTATTGCCATAACTCAAAATCCAGTGTTACACTCGAGGACTAAACATATTGATATCAAGTATCATTTCATCCGAGATCACGTTGAGAAAAAGGATATCAAACTCGAATACGTAAATACTGAAGATCAGCTTGCTGATATCCTCACGAAACCGCTTGCCGAGGCGAGATTCTCCACCTTACGCCATGAGCTCGGCATGATCGAGATGAACTAGCAAACGGACAACCGAATCCTTACAAAACTGAAGAGACATTGCATTTATGGCGTGCAGAAATTAAAGCAGTCATAAAAATCAGAGTTCACGGATTCGCATTAAATGATAAGTTCAAGCGTTTTTGGACGGTTGCAACTTGAATGGTCTTTTCAGATGTATTTCAGCCAATCAAAAGCAACCTAACCTCATTATAAATAGACCACAACTAAGGAAGGGAGACGCATCCCTAACTCTCCTTCCTTGTGTTGTTTTCTATTTTGTAGGCATGGACAAAGATAAAGGAAAGAAAGCGAGTTCTGAGGAAAAACCAGCCAAGAAGAGGTGTTCCTTCCGATTACTGCTAAAAGAGGGAAATAACAAACTGAACAAGTTGCGAGGAGAGAAAGGACAACCTCTTGAGGGTGACACATCCAACCTTCCACTCGAGCTTTCAGACTTTGAATCCGAAGACTATGTACCTGCACCTCCAACTATGTCTGTCCCAGGTTTCCACTCTGTTGGGTTGGCTCCACCATCTGAAGAGCCCTATTGGCCTGATCAGGACATTGTACTATGGTGTACTCCTCCTCCCTCTCTTAAAAATACTGGAGATGAAGGATGGAACGACGTCCAACACTGGTACCAACAGAACCAACCTCCTCCACAAGGCCAGAACCAACCAGCACACGAGGACTTTGACGAAGACTATCTTCGTTATCTCGAGGAGATGCTTGAACTCGATGAGGTTCAAGATCAGTCCTCGGTCCAAGAGAACCAGCCAGGTTATGGACCTATGCCTCTATCCTGGGATCATGACATGCGAGAGTGGAGACGTTTTCACGAAGATATTACCCTAAGCGCTCGACCAGTTCAAAGTCCTCCTACACCGGAGAGTAGCCAAGGTCAAAGCCTTCTGTCCACTGCAAACAGTAGGCATGCAAAGGCCAAGGAAAAGGGCAAAGCGAGGAAGTAGGTGTAATTCCTCGTAGTGAAAACAGTGTCTGGATGGATATTATCTCATGTTATCTTGGTTGTTGTCTTTGGTATCTTAAATGAAATGAAAAATTTCTCTGGTTGTGTGATTTACTCCACATTATTCTAAGATAATCCAAATAATACAATGGATACCGAGAACTTATCTTACAAGAAGGCTACCGACGACTAAGAGGTATTTGCCATTGATACCGACGACTGATATCCGATCTCAACAAGTTTCAACACCATCGACAGAATACTTATCAACCGAATGGTGGGAGACTATACATGAAGCTACCTAATCATTATCAGCTGAGTCCTTATGAACCGAAGTCTTATTTAATCAAGACGACCGAAGGATTAGCCTCCAATCTTGGTGAACAAGTCATTGATCGGAATTCTCTCAATGGGTTACTTTTGACCGTTTATTTTTATGAACGTGGGATCGTGGTGGAACACGTGTCAACACATAATTTGTTGATACCATTAGATCATGCGCTCCACCTACCTTGAACTACCGAACCGTCAGACGTGAAAGGACGGACCATAAATGACAAGATGGCATAATGAGTGTTTTCTCTCTCCTCATTAAATGCATCTATCACATTATGGGAAAATGGCCTTTTTCAGCACAAGTCGTGACCACGATCTTTTGCAATTTTTACCCCCTTCTTAAAGGGCATTTAAGGTGTTTTGTCTCTTATACATAATTTTGCACCATTTTCTCTTGGTAACCCGACCCGCTTATCACCATCATATATAAACCCCTCTCATCGTCTATACTCTACTTTTTACCCTCACAAAACGCAATCATCCCTCCAAAACCCTAAACCACCTTCAAAACTCATACATACGCTACAATGTCATCAAGCTCAAGTTCATCTTCTGGGAGTTACAGTTCATCCTCTGATGATGCTCCCAACTCTCACAAACCTGCTCCTAAACCGTCAACAACACCAGAAAAGTCTAAGTCATCCCCGGAAAAACCCTTCATACCTCCACGGATCATTTCTCGACCATGTGAGGATGATGACATCTTCAAATTCTTTCTCAATACTCTTCCAGGACAAAAGTCCAAAAATTGTATGGTCAAGGCGGGATCAATCCTTGACGTTGATGGGTTTCTGGCCAAAGTTGTTGAGAAGGACTTTGGAAAGCACATGGTTCAATGTCTCAAGGATGGTCATCTCTACAACTTTGTAACTCTTAAGCATAAAACCTAGTATCCTCTTGACATAACTCAATTCTATATTAATGCTGAGTTACATTCTATTAATGGAGTTGACGAGATAAGGTCAGTGGTTCATGGAACCACAGTGGTTGTCACCCATGAGGATATTCGGAGAGTTTTTGGCTTTCCCGTTTGCGGTGAAGGTTATTATCCAAACTGTTCTGGAAAGGATTATAGCATAAAACGGATGTGGAAAAAGATGAAAGGATATTCACAACCTTCTTCAATCCCATCTATCCTAAAGAAAAAGATGTTAAAGCTTGATTATGAATTTGTCGTTGACATTCTCAACAGAGTTGTTGAGAGTAAGCAGTCTGGAACGGACGAAATTTCTGATATGAAGATGAGAATGGTATGTGCTCTTTTGGAAAATTATCCTGTTGACTGGTCTCGAGTCATTTTTGATTTCTTGATAGACAATATTCAAACCGGCGTTGATGAGAAATCCGGTTGGATATTAAAAGTTGTTGGCTACAGATTTGTGATAAGTGTCATCCTAAAAGATAAGAAGGTAAAGATGCGCACTGGAACTGCCTCACATCGCACTCATTACTACATGAGTTCAAACCCTCCAAACTACAACAAGAGAAAAGCAGATGAGTTGGAAGCTGCACAGAAGAAGGAAAGCAAGAAACACAAATCCAAGTCCTCAAAAAGTTCAGTTGAGAAGGAGAAAACGGAAACATCTGATGGTCATGATTCGGACAGCTCTGACAAACCAAAAAGGAGGAAACAGAAAGAGTCATCAAAACAGAAAAGACCGAAACGTGCTGAGTCCTCACGAAAAGCTAAATCCTCACCTGAGGGTGAGGCAAGAGAGTTGAAAGCAGAATCAAAGAAACAGAAGGCTAAACAACTCAAGCGTCCGAAGAAGAAGCTCAGGAGAGATCAGACCGAGGAGATCGTGGCAGAACAGAAGGCAACATCAGCTGCTGTCCTACCAGCAGTAGAGGAAAGGATACGAACTCTAAGTGATGAATGAAAGAGAGTTCTCCCTCCTCCTCTTGATTTCAGCAAAGATGATAGTGATGAGGAAGATCAGATGCCTCTCACTAGGTTAATGAAGCCAAAGCCTTCACCACCTGAACCCTCTGATCTACAAACAACGGCCGAGCTAGTGCAGCCTCCGAATCCTTGATTGTTGCACCTCCGGATTCTGAGGCTCCCACAACCGAAGAACAACATCTGGCTGTTACTGTGCACCGAAACCAGAATGAGTCGGACTCAGACTCTACATGGATAGAGGATGATTCTGAGGGGAAAGATGTTGGCACCCCTTGACCTATCTATCGACCTATCCCTGA
Source organism: Ipomoea triloba (assembly GCF_003576645.1). NCBI lineage: Eukaryota > Viridiplantae > Streptophyta > Magnoliopsida > Solanales > Convolvulaceae > Ipomoea > Ipomoea triloba. The sequence continues at coordinate 3,805,769 of NC_044921.1, read as the reverse complement.
GGCTGTACGACGACAAATAACCGAACACTTGTCTCCCTTAATGGCCACGATATTGCTTGCCCAAGATGATGCTCTCCGACGCATCTACTTACAATGGCCATTTGTTTCAACAGTTCGGATTAAGGAACTTCCATCTAAATCGACACCGTCTGATGTACCTGAACCATCACAACAACTCACTCTTCATCCTAACTATGTCTCTCGTCAAATTGATGCAGATGCTGCATTAACCCATCAGTTGGCATATGGAGATATTGATGACGAGGTAGCCAGAACCGAAGTATCATTCGGATTGCCTTCTCATGAAGACATTCTAAGAGAAGAAGGGAACCCCTTCGAGCACTTGCAAAGGAAAGGAAGTTGTCATCCGAGGAGATGATGATCCGGAACATGATGATAACAATCCACGAGAAAGAGAAAACTTTTTGAATCTTAGAAGAACTCTACCTCCCTCCCCATCACCGAAGAGAACACAAAATAAACCCTCCGGCGGACCGAGCTCTAAAAAGCAAAAGAAGCAGATGACCCGAGGAGTTGATGGGACATCGATTGAATATGTTCCATATAAGGAAGGATCTGGAAAATACTATCAGGAATGCAACATTCCACCTTACTGGAACAAAAAGAAGCATATGCACCATAATGAATTATCTGAGGAATCAAAATAAAAAGATCTTTGATCAAAAGCAAAGAGATGAAGAAATTTTCAGAATACAACAAGAACAACAGAAAAGATTTGAGAACCAAGATGAATGCCATTGCTCAAATATTGACTGCAATGCAACAAAGCTTTTCTGATGGCATGAATGCTCCAGAGTTAATCAAGTGGTGGAATTGGCGAATCAAACGAGGAGAAAATCTTGGTGAAGTCACCCAAAATTATCTGATGCTCAAGCTACATAGAAAATATGCATACAAGATTGAGGGACTCGACGTTGTGAAGGCAAGAAAGGAAATCAATGATATGATTCAGCTCAAGGAACTTGAAAACTGGGAGAAGCAACAGAAGAAGAAGAAGACTGGTGAAAGCTCAAAATGAGGAGAAAACATTATTTTCTTTCCTCGCTTTACTTTCTTTTAGTATTTTTGTAATGTTTTGCTTAAAGCATTTTTGAATGAATAAAAGACATATTTTGTTGGGGTTCAGCGTGCGTGTGTTATCTAGTATTTCTTTTACTCCTCGGATATGCTATGTTAATCTCCAACTATTCAGGCAAATAAATGAAAATCCTTTTATGGATAAAAGAAGCTGAATAGTGCGAGTATAAGGTGTTGGCATCATCAAAAAGGGGGAAATTGTTAGGAACCCCGAGCTATTGATTTTGATGATACCAATAACCCCGAGGAGACCCCCAATTTTCTTTTGTCTTCTAGATTAGATCTTTCGGTTTCAAACATCAGTCCTAGAAGTTAATCGAATTCTTAATGTCAAGAAGTAACGAGTCATCACTAAGATATCTCTCGTGAAAGGGATTTAGGACCTAAGCACCGAAGAATTGAAGAACCGAAGTGTTGAAGAATTGAAGAACCGAAGCGTTGAAAAACTGAAGAACCGAAGACATAAGATTCAGGTCGAAAAATGGAAGGGCCGAATCCTTATGACTGAACAATCAAACTGTGATTGTTTCTAGGAGATCAATGAGAATGATAAGGACAATCATTCTCACGAGTAATCGAGGCAAGGACATTCTCTGAAAGTTATCTTATCTATTGCCTTGAGAATGGGTTTTCAAGTGAATGTCAAATCGGATCCTAGGCAACGATCCCAAGGAGCATTTAATGATTGTCACCTTTTTGTGGGACAAAAGACAAATTGTCCTTGCACAAAAGAGAACAAACGGCTAGAAAGGTACTAACAGTCTGAAAAAGGTCAAACCTTACCCATTGGATATTACACACTGGATAATAGGTTTTGAATTTCACATTCCCTCCAACGGATCTGAAATTCTCACCAATAAATACCCTTGTCCCATCTCATTTTGACAAGGTTGAAAAAGCGAAAAGTGTCAAGCAAGAAAATTACTTCCTGTGTGATTAAAATATTCAAAAGCTCATAAGAAATATTCAGTTCAAAAAGAGATCTTGTGAAGTTCAAAAGTTGACATCAAGAAACTCAATCACAAGAATCTCAAAGTTGGACAAACATCACAACATTTCAACCATCTCTACGAGTGAAGTAGAAAGAGGCGGATTAAACTTGGGAGAAGTTGAAAAACCGACAACGACGTAGCTGCCGGGCTAAGTGATCAAAGGAGCACGTTGTAAAGGAGTTTGTACTATTTACGGAGAATATAGTGCAAACCTTCACGAGTTGTGAAGAAGAGTGAAGTAGGCTTAGTTAACAGCCAAACCACTATAAAAATCTCTCTCTCTCTCTCCTTTTTATTCCTTATGCACTGCATTGTATACCTTACACAAACCTAACATATATTTTGTAAGAAAAATTCTTGTGCAAAGTAAACATTAAAATTTGGTATTAAGAAAAATTCTTGTGCAAAGTAAACATTAAAATTTGGTATAATCTTTCCGCTGCGTTATTACCTTTGATTTGAAAAAGTTTTAAAAATCCTTGTGAGTCTATTCAACCCCCCCCCCTTCTAGACTCACACCTCTACTACCGGGACCAACACTTTATTTGTTGAGTATTGATTCATGGTCGTTGGTTATTTATCTTGGATTATCGATTGAGTATTGTTGGTTGATTCTTAGGCTAATGTTCTGAGCATGTCTTGTATTCATGTTCTGAATCTGAGTACTGTTTGTATGAGTATCTTTCCTATAGAAATGAACTAGAGTTTGATATGTTGAGGTCTTGAACTCTTGTGAGTAACTCTTTAGCTTCTTGAGTCTTGTGTTTCCTTTGGGAAGTGGTTATTCGAGCTATGGCTCTATATGTGTCTGTTATTATAGGAGGAGTTATTTGGGCTTTGTGGCTCTGTGGTAATGGGCTTTTATGCCTCTGTGGTTGGGCTTTGTGCCTCTGTGGTAATGGGCTTTTATGCTTCTGTGGTTGGTCTTTGTGCCTCTATGGTAATGGGCTTTTATGCCTCTGTGGTTGGACTTTGTGCCTCTGTGGTAATGGGCTTTTACACCTTTGTGATTGGGCTTTACGCCTTTGTGGTAATGGTCACCATGTACCTCAGTGGTTAGGCTTTGTGCCTCTGTGGTAATGGGCTTTTATTCCTCTGTGGTTTGGCTTTGTGCCTCTATGGTAATCGGTTTTTATACCTCCGTGGTTGGGCTTTGTGTTTCTGTGGTAATGGGCTTTTATGCCTCTGTGGTTGGACTTTGTGCCTCTGTGGTAATGGGCTTTTATGCCTTTGTGGTTGGGCTTTGTGCCTCTGTGGTAATGGGCGTTTATGCCTCTGTGGTTGGCCTTTGTGCCTCTGTGGTAATGGGCTTTTACGCCTCTGTGGTTGGGCTTTACGCCTCTCTAGTAATGGGCACCATGTGTCTCTGTGGGTGGGCTTTGTGCCTCTGTGATATGTCGTTGGTGTTATGGTTTGGTGGTTTCGGGTTTGGAGCTTATTCTATGTTTCTTGGTTTGGGTCAATCTAAGGAAGTGATGTGAGGTTGTTGATTGGATGGTGTCACTTGAGTTGTTCAGTTGAGCTTGTGCTTTGGTTGAATATCTAATTATGGAACTGTGGTATTGTGGATTCATTCTTTGATGTTGAATTCATTTGAGCTGTCTTTGGTTTGTGATTCATTCAGCCTATTATCGTTGAGTCATCTGGTTTTTAAACAAAGGACAGTTTCGTTGGCGTATATATTCTATATGCGTGTGTAAAATCTATTTACAAGCTATGATATACTATTGTATTTCTCACCAGTGTGAGTGGTGGATTGCTTAGCATTTCTTTGCTAATATTTCTAACTATTTTCCAGGTATGGATTAGATTGTCCACGGGAGAGCGCTAGCTGTAGATCTACTTCTCCTTCTATGATTAGCATAGTGTTTGTTGAGATTGTTCAGACATTTCAGGCATGCGTGCCTTAGATTCATGATTTGTATTGACTTGTTATTAGATTGTGTTTGCCTTTGAGGATTTATGAGTTGGATGTTGGATTTTGCCTTAGCATCTAGGTGATGGTGAACCTAGATGTGGCGTAGCACCCTCTGTGGTTTAGTAACGCTTCCGCATTAATATAATTTGGTACTGAGATTTGTTAGCTTTTGCCTTAAGTTTATTGCCTATCTCAGCTTGAAAGTTAGGGGTATTACAAGCTTTCTACACCAAATCTAAATCAACAACCCCTTTGTATTCAACATCTTGACTTAGGGGTTGGTTTAAATTAAGGTCAGGTTTAATTAAACTACATTCGACCTTTCGTGGCCTCGAGAATGAATATCCTCATAAGCATCTGAAAAAGTTCCATGTGGTGCGTTCATGCTTGAAACTGCAAGTAGTGATAGAGGAGTAGATTAAATTGCGCGCTTTCCCATTCTCATTAGCCGATAGAGCAAAGGATTGGTTATTATACCTTCCTTCAAGCTCAATAATCACAAGGAATGAAATGGTTAGATTATTTCTTGAAATGTTTTTTCCAGCATCACGAGCTGCTAGCATTACAAGAGAAATATGTGGCATCAAGCAAAGAGACATAGAGACCCTCCACGAGTATTGGGAACGTGAAAGTAGTATTTTTGCATGGTGATGGAATGGATGCTTTCAAAAGAATAAAATGAAGAGTTAAACTCCCCGAGTGTCGGTCTCTAAGGAAGGAATGCAGAAGATTACTTACCCATTAGTCAAAGGAATGCATATTGGAGTTTGCGAGATTGCCATAGTGCATTAAGTAAACAATGGTTGGTAGCAAGTTGGATTAATCAAAGTAAACAAGAACAAAACAATCAATGGAATAAAGCAAGGGAATGAATCATGCACGATTGTGATGCCTCACCGTGTGACTTAGGCTAGGGAATGTTGATTCAACTACTTTGGCTATTCAAGGGTGTTAATTCTCAATCCTTTTCCACAATTAGTGTACTAAGGCTCTCTAGCTTAGGAATACTTATTAGGTAACCAAAAGCTTTAGAGGCATTTCATCAAACACTTTGGCTTCAACACCTTCCTACTAATCTACACTTAGATTTCCATAGGATCTATGATTGCAAAAGCTAACCTCAATATTAATCACTATTCATGCTTAGATCAAGGCCTCAATCTTCCAAGAGATTGGCCAAAAACTCTTAGAATCAAATCAAAGCAACAATCAAAGAACAAGAATAGAATTCCAACATAGAATGAATCAACTTCCACAAATTAAAATTGAAGATCAACACTAGGTGATGGTTTCCCGATCTTCAGGCGATCGGCCGGCGGGCCAACACTACCGGAAAATTACAAGAACAATAAGTGTATTTTATATAAATTCTCAAGTGGTTTTGTCTCTACCGCCCCCCCCCCCCNCCCCCCCCCCCCTTTCTCAAAGGGTTCCGTATGGCTATATATCTCACTCACCTGATCGGTTAAACACTTAATCTCCTAATCAATGATACAAATAATAGCTCATAAAGGACATTGAATGCTCATAATGATAGCCGTTCTCTTATGATCGTCCATCGGTTCTCTCGATCCTTCGTCTCCGCCGAACATCCTCAGGAGTCTGTCGAAGACCAGCCGACAGCCTTGCATACCCAGTCAGCCAGTTTCCCTTCCGACCGACTCCCAAGGAGTCGGGGCGGTCTTCACATGTTCGGGGTACCGACGCCTTACGGGATAACCGACCCCCCGAGGAGTCGGGGCAGACCTCGCATGTTTCAGAGTATCAGTGTTCTATTAACTTTTCTTCCTATCGGCCGGCTCGTCTACCCAGTCGTCCTTTATATATCGTCATCTAGTTCCTCACTTTCCTTGGTTTAAGGAACCGAAGCCTAGGAAAGTACATCTCCTGACAAAGTGGATCCGTATCTCTGTCATATCTTTCCTCCTGTCAACTCCAATTAAAATCCCTGATTTTTCTCGATTACCAAGAGATTTTCCCCGAATCTGTGTGTTAGAACCTTCCTTATTCTGACAGCCGTCTTTTTTGGTTTTTATGCCTTTTGCCCTTGTTTCTTTAACTCGTTATCTTCTGCTATAAATATCTTCCCCCTTTCTTTTTCTTTTGAAAGGGCACACCCTCCTTTGCCGATCAAAATGAAGAAAAGAGACGTCGCCGGTCCTCCTTCACGACGTTCCCTACGCTTGGCCGAGCAGGCTCGACAAGAGATGCTCCGCCAACGAAAGCTTGCGCACGGCGGTCACGAAGTGGGGGATACCCACGAAGATCCTCTTCTCATTCCTTCCGATGAGGAAAAGGAAGTGGCGGCCCCACCACCTCCTGAAACTGAGGCAGGCTCTCCTCTTAACCCCAATTACGATTCTGACTACTTAGAATTCTTAACGGAATTCTTGGCTGATGATTCCCTAGGGAATACTCCGCCGGCTTCCCCAGCGACTCCGGACATAGTCTTCCCAGTTACTCCTTCAGGTGCTTTTGAGGTTGATCCGCCGTCTCTTCCTTCTCAGACGCCATCCGTGATTTCTGCCGATTCACCTACTACCTCAGCTTGACCTCCCACCAGTCAAAAAGTCTCTATGCAGCCATGACCGTAGACATGTTAGGCCCTATAGGGCTATTTTGTATTCTCGGCTAGGCTTTTAATGAATACATGGCTCTTTTGCGTGTAACGTCACTCTTTCCCTGTTTCTTTTTCGCGCTTTTCTTTTAGAAGGCACGGTTGGTCGAGCACTGACCCCTTTCTTTGACTAACTATCCCAATCTCTTTACAACTTCTTTCTCACACTCCCTTTTCAGGGAGGCACGGTTGACCGAGTGCCAACTCCATTTTCAGGACTCCGGCCTAACCAAAACACCAACCTTATGACTTCTTTCTCACACTCCCTTTTCAGGGAGGCACGGTTGACCGAGTGCCGACTCCATTTTCAGGACTCCGGCCTAACCAAAACACCAACCTTATGACTTCTTTCTCACACTCCCTTTTTCAGGGAGGCACGGTTGACCGAGTGCCGACTACATTTTCAGGACTCCGGCCTAACCAAAACACCAACCTTATGACTTCTTTCTCACACTCCCTTTTTAGGGAGGCACGGTTGACCGAGGTCCGACTCCATTTTCAGGACTCCGGCCTAACCAAAACACCAACCTTATGACTTCTTTCTCACACTCCCTTTTATGGGAGGCACGATTGACCGAGGTCCGACTCCATTTTCAGGACTCCGGCCTAACCAAAACACCAACCTTATGACTTCTTTCTCACACACCCTTTTCAGGGAGGCACGGTTGACCGAGTGCCGACTCCATTTTCAGGACTCCGGCCTAACCAAAACACCAACCTTATGACTTCTTTCTCACACTCCCTTTTCAGGGACGCACGGTTGACCGAGTGCCGACTCCATTTTCAGGCCTCCCGCCTAACCAAAACACCAACCTTATGACTTCTTTCTCGCACTCCCTTTTTAGGGAGGCACGGTTGACCGAGGGCCGACTCCATTTTCAGGACTCCGGCCTAACCAAAACACCACCCTTATGACTTCTTTCTCACACTCCCTTTTCAGGGACGCACGGTTGACCGAGTGCCGACTCCATTTTCAGGCCTCCCGCCTAACCAAAACACCAACCTTATGACTTCTTTCGCCCACTCCCTTTTTAGGGAGGCACGGTAGACCGAGTGCCGACTCCATTTTCAGGACTCCGGCCTAACCAAAACACCAACCTTATGGCTTCTTTCTCACACTCCCTTTTCAAGGAGGCACAGTTGATCGAGTGCCGACTCCATTTCCAAGACTCCGGCCTAACCAAAACACCAACCTTATGACTTCTTTCTCACACTCCCTTTTCAGGGAGGCACGGTTGACCGAGTGCCGACTCCATTTTCAGGACTCCGGCCTAACCAAAACACCAACCTTATGGCTTCTTTCTCACACTCCCTTTTCAAGGAGGCACAGCTTATGGCTTCTTTCTCACACTCCCTTTTCAAGGAGGCACAGTTGACCGAGTGCCGACTCCATTTCCAAGACTCCGGCCTAACCAAAACACCAACCTCATGACTTCTTTCTCACACTCCCTTTTCAGGGAGGCACGGTTGACCGAGTGCCGACTCCATTTTCAGGACTCCCGCCTAACCAAAACACCAACCTTATGACTTCTTTCTCACACTCCCTTTTCACGGAGGCACGGTTGACCGAGTGCCGACTCCATTTCCAGGACTCCGGCCTAACCAAAACACTAACCTTATGACTTCTTTCTCACACTCCCTTTTCACGGAGGCACGGTTGACCGAGTGCCGACTCCATTTCCAGGACTCCGGCCTAACCAAAACACTAACCTTATGACTTCTTTCTCACACTCCCTTTTCACGGAGGCACGGTTGACCGAGTGCCGACTCCATTTTCAGGACTCCGGCCTAACCAAAACACCAACCTTATGACTTCTTTCTCACACTCCCTTTTCAAGGAGGCACAGTTGACCAAGTGCCGACTCCATTTTCAGGACTCCGGCCTAACCAAAACACCAACCTTATGGCTTCTTTCTCACACTCCCTTTTCAAAGAGGCACAGTTGACCGAGTGCCGACTCCATTTCCAAGACTCCGGCCTAACCAAAACACCAACCTTATGACTTCTTTCTCACACTCCCTTTTCAAGGAGGCACAGTTGACCGAGTACCGACTCCATTTCCAAGACTCCGGCCTAACCAAAACACCAACCTTATGACTTCTTTCTCACACTCCCTTTTCAGGGAGGCACGGTTGACCGAGTGCCGACTCCATTTTCAAGACTCCGGCCTAACCAAAACACCAACCTTATGACTTCTCTCTCACACTCCCTTTTCACGGAGGCAGGGTTGACCGAGTGCCGACTCCATTTTCAGGACTCCGGCCTAACCAAAACACCAACCTTATGACTTCTTTCTCACACTCCCTTTTCACGGAGGCACGGTTGACCGAGTGCCGACTACATTTTCAGGACTCGGAGGCACGGTTGACCGAGTGCCGACTACATTTTCAGGACTCCGGCCTAACCAAAACACCAACCTTACTACATTTTCAGGACTCCGGCCTAACCAAAACACCAACCTTATGACATTTTCAGGACTCCGGCCTAACCAAAACACCAACCTTATGACTTCTTTCTCACACTCCCTTTTCAGGGAGGCACGGTTGACCGAGTGCCGACTACATTTTCAGGACTCCGGCCTAACCAAAACACCAACCTTATGACTTCTTTCTCACACTCCCTTTTTCAGGGAGGCACGGTTGACCGAGTGCCGACTCCATTTTCAGGACTCCCGCCTAACCAAAACACCAACCTTATGACTTCTTTCTCACACTCCCTTTTTCAGGGAGGCACGGTTGACCGAGTGCCGACTCCATTTTCAGGACTCCCGCCTAACCAAAACACCAACCTTATGACTTCTTTCTCACACTCCCTTTTTCAGGGAGGCACGGTTGACCGAGTGCCGACTCCATTTTCAGGACTCCCGCCTAACCAAAACACCAACCTTATGACTTCTTTCTCACACTCCCTTTTTCAGGGAGGCACGGTTGACCGAGTGCCGACTCCATTTTCAGGACTCCCGCCTAACCAAAACACCAACCTTATGACTTCTTTCTCACACTCCCTTTTTCAGGGAGGCACGGTTGACCGAGTGCCGACTCCATTTTCAGGACTCCCGCCTAACCAAAACACCAACCTTATGACTTCTTTCTCACACTCCCTTTTTCAGGGAGGCACGGTTGACCGAGTGCCGACTCCATTTTCAGGACTCCCGCCTAACCAAAACACCAACCTTATGACTTCTTTCTCACACTCCCTTTTTCAGGGAGGCACGGTTGACCGAGTGCCGACTCCATTTCCAGGCCTCCGGCCTAACCAAAACACCAACCTTATGACTTCTTTCTCACACTCCCTTTTCAAGGAGGCACAGTTGACCGAGTACCGACTCCATTTCCAAGACTCTGGCCTAACCAAAACACCAACCTTATGACTTCTTTCTCACACTCCCTTTTCAGGGAGGCACGGTTGACCGAGTGCCGACTCCATTTTCAGGACTCCGGCCTAACCAAAACACCAACCTTATGACTTCTTTCTCACACTCCCTTTTCAGGGAGGCACGGTTGACCGAGTGCCGACTCCATTTTCAGGACTCCCGCCTAACCAAAACACCAACCTTATGACTTCTTTCTCACACTCCCTTTTCAGGGAGGCACGGTTGACCGAGTGCCGACTCCATTTTCAGGACTCCCGCCTAACCAAAACACCAACCTTATGACTTCTTTCTCACACTCCCTTTTCAGGGAGGCACGGTTGACCGAGTGCCGACTCCATTTTCAGGACTCCCGCCTAACCAAAACACCAACCTTATGACTTCTTTCTCACACTCCCTTTTCAGGGAGGCACGGTTGACCGAGTGCCGACTCCATTTTCAGGACTCCCGCCTAACCAAAACACCAACCTTATGACTTCTTTCTCACACTCCCTTTTCAGGGAGGCACGGTTGACCGAGTGCCGACTCCATTTTCAGGACTCCCGCCTAACCAAAACACCAACCTTATGACTTCTTTCTCACACTCCCTTTTCAGGGAGGCACGGTTGACCGAGTGCCGACTCCATTTTCAAGACTCCGGCCTAACCAAAACACCAACCTTATGACTTCTTTCTCACACTCCCTTTTCACGGAGGCACGGTTGACCGAGTGCCGACTCCATTTTCAGGACTCCGACCTAACCAAAACACCAACCTTATGACTTCTTTCTCACATTCCCTTTTCAAGGAGGCATAGTTGACCAAGTGCCGACTCCATTTCCAAGACTCCGGCCTAACCAAAACACCAACCTTATGACTTCTTTCTCACACTCCCTTTTCAGGGAGGCACGGTTGACCGAGTGCCGACTCCATTTTCAGGACTCCGGCCTAGCCAAAACTCCATCCTTATGACTTCTTCTCACCCTCCCTTTTCAGGGAGGCACGGTTAACCGAGTGCCGACTCCATTTTCAGGACTCCGGCCTAACCAAAACACCAACCTTATGACTTCTTTCTCACACTCCCTTTTCAGGGAGGCACGGTTGACCGAGTGCCGAATCCATTTTCAGGACTCCGGCCTAACCAAAACACCAACCTTATGACTTCTTTCTCACACTCCCTTTTCAGGGAGGCACGGTTGACCGAATGCCGACTCCATTTTCATGACTCCGCCTAACCAAAACACCAAACTTATGACCTCTTTCTCGCACTCTCTTTTTAGGGAGGCACGATTGACCGAGTGCCGACTCCGTTTTCAGGACTCCGGCCTAGCCAAAACTCCATCCTTATGACTTCTTCTCACACTCCCTTTTCACGGAGGCACGGTTGACCGAATGCCGACTCCATTTTCATGACTCCGCCTAACCAAAACACCAATCTTATGACTTCTTTCTCGCACTCCCTTTTCAGGGAGGCACGGTTGACCGAGTGCCGACTCCATTTTCAGGACTCCGGCCTAACCAAAACACCAACCTTATGACTTCTTTCTCACACACTCACTTTTCAGGGAGGCACGGTTGACCGAGTGCCGACTCCATTTCCAGGACTCCGGCCTAACCAAAACACCAACCTTATGACTTCTTTCTCACACTCCCTTTTCAGGGAGGCACGGTTGACCGAGTGCCGACTCCATTTTCAGGACTCCGGCCTAACCAAAACACCAACCTTATGACTTCTTTCTCACACTCCCTTTTCAGGGAGGGACGGTTGACCGAGTGCCGACTCCATTTTCAGGACTCCGGCCTACCCAAAACCCCAACCTTATGACTTCTTTCTCACACTCCCTTTTCAGGGAGGGACGGTTGACCGAGTGCCGACTCCATTTTCAGGACTCCGGCCTACCCAAAACCCCAACCTTATGACTTCTTTCTCACACTCCCTTTTCAGGGAGGGACGGTTGACCGAGTGCCGACTCCATTTTCAGGACTCCGGCCTACCCAAAACCCCAACCTTATGACTTCTTTCTCACACTCCCTTTTCAGGGAGGGACGGTTGACCGAGTGCCGACTCCATTTTCAGGACTCCGGCCTACCCAAAACCCCAACCTTATGACTTCTTTCTCACACTCCCTTTTCAGGGAGGGACGGTTGACCGAGTGCCGACTCCATTTTCAGGACTCCGGCCTACCCAAAACCCCAACCTTATGACTTCTTTCTCACACTCCCTTTTCAGGGAGGGACGGTTGACCGAGTGCCGACTCCATTTTCAGGACTCCGGCCTACCCAAAACCCCAACCTTATGACTTCTTTCTCACACTCCCTTTTCAGGGAGGCACGATTGACCGAGTGCCGACTCCATTTTCAGGAATCCGGCCTAGCCAAAACTCCATCCTTATGACTTCTTCTCACCCTCCCTTTTCAGGGAGGCACGGTTAACCGAGTGCCGACTCCATTTTCAAGACTCTAGCCTAACCAAAACTACATCCTTATGACTTCTTCTCACACTCCCTTTTCAGGGAGGCACGGTTGACCGAGTACCGACTCCATTTCCAGGACTCCGGCCTAACCAAAACACCAACCTTATGGCTTCTATCTCACACTCCCTTTTCAAGGAGGCACAGTTGACCGAGTGCCGACTCCATTTTCAGGACTCCCGCCTAACCAAAACACCAACCTTATGGCTTCTATCTCACACTCCCTTTTCAAGGAGGCACAGTTGACCGAGTGCCGACTCCATTTTCAGGACTCCGGCCTAACCAAAACACCAACCTTATGACTTCTTTCTCACACTCCCTTTTCAGGGAGGCACGGTTGACCGAGTGCCGACTCCATTTTCAGGACTCCGGCCTAACCAAAACACCAACCTTATGGTTTCTTTCTCACACTCCCTTTTCAAGGAGGCACAGTTGACCGAGTGCCGACTCCATTTCCAAGACTCCGGCCTAACCAAAACACCAACCTTATGACTTCTTTCTCACACTCCCTTTTCAAGGAGGCACGGTTGACCGAATGCCGACTCCATTTTCAAGACTCCGGCCTAACCAAAACTACCTCCTTATGACTTCTTCTCACACTCCCTTTTCAAGGAGGCACGGTTGACCGAATGCCGACTCCATTTTCAAGACTCCGGCCTAACCAAAACTACCTCCTTATGACTTCTTCTCACACTCCCTTTTCAAGGAGGCACGGTTGACCGAATGCCGACTCCATTTTCAAGACTCCGGCCTAACCAAAACTACCTCCTTATGACTTCTTCTCACACTCCCTTTTCAAGGAGGCACGGTTGACCGAATGCCGACTCCATTTTCAAGACTCCGGCCTAACCAAAACTACATCCTTATGACTTCTTCTCACACTCCCTTTTCAGGGAGGCACGGTTGACCGAGTACCGACTCCATTTCCAGGACTCCGGCCTAACCAAAACACCGACCTTATGACTTCTTTCTCACACTCCCTTTTCAGGGAGGCACGGTTGACCGAGTGCCGACTCCATTTCCAGGACTCCGGCCTAACCAACACACCAACCTTATGACTTCTTGCTCACACTCCCTTTTCAGGGAGCCACGGTTGACCGATTACCGACTCCATTGCCAGGACTCCGGCCTAACCAACACACCAACCTTATGACTTCTTGCTCACACTCCCTTTTCAGGGAGCCACGGTTGACCGATTACCGACTCCATTGCCAGGACTCCGGCCTAACCAACACACCAACCTTATGACTTCTTGCTCACACTCCCTTTTCAGGGAGCCACGGTTGACCGATTACCGACTCCATTGCCAGGACTCCGGCCTAACCAACACACCAACCTTATGACTTCTTGCTCACACTCCCTTTTCAGGGAGCCACGGTTGACCGATTACCGACTCCATTGCCAGGACTCCGGCCTAACCAACACACCAACCTTATGACTTCTTGCTCACACTCCCTTTTCAGGGAGCCACGGTTGACCGATTACCGACTCCATTGCCAGGACTCCGGCCTAACCAACACACCAACCTTATGACTTCTTGCTCACACTCCCTTTTCAGGGAGCCACGGTTGACCGATTACCGACTCCATTGCCAGGACTCCGGCCTAACCAACACACCAACCTTATGACTTCTTGCTCACACTCCCTTTTCAGGGAGCCACGGTTGACCGATTACCGACTCCATTGCCAGGACTCCGGCCTAACCAACACACCAACCTTATGACTTCTTGCTCACACTCCCTTTTCAGGGAGCCACGGTTGACCGATTACCGACTCCATTGCCAGGACTCCGGCCTAACCAACACACCAACCTTATGACTTCTTGCTCACACTCCCTTTTCAGGGAGCCACGGTTGACCGATTACCGACTCCATTGCCAGGACTCCGGCCTAACCAACACACCAACCTTATGACTTCTTGCTCACACTCCCTTTTCAGGGAGCCACGGTTGACCGATTACCGACTCCATTGCCAGGACTCCGGCCTAACCAACACACCAACCTTATGACTTCTTGCTCACACTCCCTTTTCAGGGAGCCACGGTTGACCGATTACCGACTCCATTGCCAGGACTCCGGCCTAACCAACACACCAACCTTATGACTTCTTGCTCACACTCCCTTTTCAGGGAGCCACGGTTGACCGATTACCGACTCCATTGCCAGGACTCCGGCCTAACCAACACACCAACCTTATGACTTCTTGCTCACACTCCCTTTTCAGGGAGCCACGGTTGACCGATTACCGACTCCATTGCCAGGACTCCGGCCTAACCAACACACCAACCTTATGACTTCTTGCTCACACTCCCTTTTCAGGGAGCCACGGTTGACCGATTACCGACTCCATTGCCAGGACTCCGGCCTAACCAACACACCAACCTTATGACTTCTTGCTCACACTCCCTTTTCAGGGAGCCACGGTTGACCGATTACCGACTCCATTGCCAGGACTCCGGCCTAACCAACACACCAACCTTATGACTTCTTGCTCACACTCCCTTTTCAGGGAGCCACGGTTGACCGATTACCGACTCCATTGCCAGGACTCCGGCCTAACCAACACACCAACCTTATGACTTCTTGCTCACACTCCCTTTTCAGGGAGCCACGGTTGACCGATTACCGACTCCATTGCCAGGACTCCGGCCTAACCAACACACCAACCTTATGACTTCTTGCTCACACTCCCTTTTCAGGGAGCCACGGTTGACCGATTACCGACTCCATTGCCAGGACTCCGGCCTAACCAACACACCAACCTTATGACTTCTTGCTCACACTCCCTTTTCAGGGAGCCACGGTTGACCGATTACCGACTCCATTGCCAGGACTCCGGCCTAACCAACACACCAACCTTATGACTTCTTGCTCACACTCCCTTTTCAGGGAGCCACGGTTGACCGATTACCGACTCCATTGCCAGGACTCCGGCCTAACCAACACACCAACCTTATGACTTCTTGCTCACACTCCCTTTTCAGGGAGCCACGGTTGACCGATTACCGACTCCATTGCCAGGACTCCGGCCTAACCAACACACCAACCTTATGACTTCTTGCTCACACTCCCTTTTCAGGGAGCCACGGTTGACCGATTACCGACTCCATTGCCAGGACTCCGGCCTAACCAACACACCAACCTTATGACTTCTTGCTCACACTCCCTTTTCAGGGAGCCACGGTTGACCGATTACCGACTCCATTGCCAGGACTCCGGCCTAACCAACACACCAACCTTATGACTTCTTGCTCACACTCCCTTTTCAGGGAGCCACGGTTGACCGATTACCGACTCCATTGCCAGGACTCCGGCCTAACCAACACACCAACCTTATGACTTCTTGCTCACACTCCCTTTTCAGGGAGCCACGGTTGACCGATTACCGACTCCATTGCCAGGACTCCGGCCTAACCAACACACCAACCTTATGACTTCTTGCTCACACTCCCTTTTCAGGGAGCCACGGTTGACCGATTACCGACTCCATTGCCAGGACTCCGGCCTAACCAACACACCAACCTTATGACTTCTTGCTCACACTCCCTTTTCAGGGAGCCACGGTTGACCGATTACCGACTCCATTGCCAGGACTCCGGCCTAACCAACACACCAACCTTATGACTTCTTGCTCACACTCCCTTTTCAGGGAGCCACGGTTGACCGATTACCGACTCCATTGCCAGGACTCCGGCCTAACCAACACACCAACCTTATGACTTCTTGCTCACACTCCCTTTTCAGGGAGCCACGGTTGACCGATTACCGACTCCATTGCCAGGACTCCGGCCTAACCAACACACCAACCTTATGACTTCTTGCTCACACTCCCTTTTCAGGGAGCCACGGTTGACCGATTACCGACTCCATTGCCAGGACTCCGGCCTAACCAACACACCAACCTTATGACTTCTTGCTCACACTCCCTTTTCAGGGAGCCACGGTTGACCGATTACCGACTCCATTGCCAGGACTCCGGCCTAACCAACACACCAACCTTATGACTTCTTGCTCACACTCCCTTTTCAGGGAGCCACGGTTGACCGATTACCGACTCCATTGCCAGGACTCCGGCCTAACCAACACACCAACCTTATGACTTCTTGCTCACACTCCCTTTTCAGGGAGCCACGGTTGACCGATTACCGACTCCATTGCCAGGACTCCGGCCTAACCAACACACCAACCTTATGACTTCTTGCTCACACTCCCTTTTCAGGGAGCCACGGTTGACCGATTACCGACTCCATTGCCAGGACTCCGGCCTAACCAACACACCAACCTTATGACTTCTTGCTCACACTCCCTTTTCAGGGAGCCACGGTTGACCGATTACCGACTCCATTGCCAGGACTCCGGCCTAACCAACACACCAACCTTATGACTTCTTGCTCACACTCCCTTTTCAGGGAGCCACGGTTGACCGATTACCGACTCCATTGCCAGGACTCCGGCCTAACCAACACACCAACCTTATGACTTCTTGCTCACACTCCCTTTTCAGGGAGCCACGGTTGACCGATTACCGACTCCATTGCCAGGACTCCGGCCTAACCAACACACCAACCTTATGACTTCTTGCTCACACTCCCTTTTCAGGGAGCCACGGTTGACCGATTACCGACTCCATTGCCAGGACTCCGGCCTAACCAACACACCAACCTTATGACTTCTTGCTCACACTCCCTTTTCAGGGAGCCACGGTTGACCGATTACCGACTCCATTGCCAGGACTCCGGCCTAACCAACACACCAACCTTATGACTTCTTGCTCACACTCCCTTTTCAGGGAGCCACGGTTGACCGATTACCGACTCCATTGCCAGGACTCCGGCCTAACCAACACACCAACCTTATGACTTCTTGCTCACACTCCCTTTTCAGGGAGCCACGGTTGACCGATTACCGACTCCATTGCCAGGACTCCGGCCTAACCAACACACCAACCTTATGACTTCTTGCTCACACTCCCTTTTCAGGGAGCCACGGTTGACCGATTACCGACTCCATTGCCAGGACTCCGGCCTAACCAACACACCAACCTTATGACTTCTTGCTCACACTCCCTTTTCAGGGAGCCACGGTTGACCGATTACCGACTCCATTGCCAGGACTCCGGCCTAACCAACACACCAACCTTATGACTTCTTGCTCACACTCCCTTTTCAGGGAGCCACGGTTGACCGATTACCGACTCCATTGCCAGGACTCCGGCCTAACCAACACACCAACCTTATGACTTCTTGCTCACACTCCCTTTTCAGGGAGCCACGGTTGACCGATTACCGACTCCATTGCCAGGACTCCGGCCTAACCAACACACCAACCTTATGACTTCTTGCTCACACTCCCTTTTCAGGGAGCCACGGTTGACCGATTACCGACTCCATTGCCAGGACTCCGGCCTAACCAACACACCAACCTTATGACTTCTTGCTCACACTCCCTTTTCAGGGAGGCACGGTTGACCGAGTGCCGACTCCATTTTCAAGACTCCGGCCTAACCAAAACACCAACCTTATGACTTGTTTCTCACTCTCCCTTTTCAGGGAGGCACGGTTGACCGAGTGCCGACTCCATTTTCAGGACTCCAGCCTAGCCTAAACACCAACCTTATGACTTCTTTCTCACACTCCCTTTTTAGGGAGGCACGGTTGACCGAGTGCCGACTCCATTTTCAGGACTCCCGCCTAACCAAAACACCAACCTTATGACTTCTTTCTCACACTCCCTTTTCAAGGAGGCACAGGTGACCGAGTGCCGACTCCATTTCCAAGACTCCGGCCTAACCAAAACACCAACCGTATGACTTCTTTCTCACACTCCCTTTTCAAGGAGGCACAGGTGACCGAGTGCCGACTCCATTTCCAAGACTCCGGCCTAACCAAAACACCAACCGTATGACTTCTTTCTCACACTCCCTTTTCAAGGAGGCACAGGTGACCGAGTGCCGACTCCATTTCCAAGACTCCGGCCTAACCAAAACACCAACCGTATGACTTCTTTCTCACACTCCCTTTTCAAGGAGGCACAGGTGACCGAGTGCCGACTCCATTTCCAAGACTCCGGCCTAACCAAAACACCAACCGTATGACTTCTTTCTCACACTCCCTTTTCAAGGAGGCACAGGTGACCGAGTGCCGACTCCATTTCCAAGACTCCGGCCTAACCAAAACACCAACCGTATGACTTCTTTCTCACACTCCCTTTTCAAGGAGGCACAGGTGACCGAGTGCCGACTCCATTTCCAAGACTCCGGCCTAACCAAAACACCAACCGTATGACTTCTTTCTCACACTCCCTTTTCAAGGAGGCACAGGTGACCGAGTGCCGACTCCATTTCCAAGACTCCGGCCTAACCAAAACACCAACCGTATGACTTCTTTCTCACACTCCCTTTTCAAGGAGGCACAGGTGACCGAGTGCCGACTCCATTTCCAAGACTCCGGCCTAACCAAAACACCAACCGTATGACTTCTTTCTCACACTCCCTTTTCAAGGAGGCACAGGTGACCGAGTGCCGACTCCATTTCCAAGACTCCGGCCTAACCAAAACACCAACCGTATGACTTCTTTCTCACACTCCCTTTTCAAGGAGGCACAGGTGACCGAGTGCCGACTCCATTTCCAAGACTCCGGCCTAACCAAAACACCAACCGTATGACTTCTTTCTCACACTCCCTTTTCAAGGAGGCACAGGTGACCGAGTGCCGACTCCATTTCCAAGACTCCGGCCTAACCAAAACACCAACCGTATGACTTCTTTCTCACACTCCCTTTTCAAGGAGGCACAGGTGACCGAGTGCCGACTCCATTTCCAAGACTCCGGCCTAACCAAAACACCAACCGTATGACTTCTTTCTCACACTCCCTTTTCAAGGAGGCACAGGTGACCGAGTGCCGACTCCATTTCCAAGACTCCGGCCTAACCAAAACACCAACCGTATGACTTCTTTCTCACACTCCCTTTTCAAGGAGGCACAGGTGACCGAGTGCCGACTCCATTTCCAAGACTCCGGCCTAACCAAAACACCAACCGTATGACTTCTTTCTCACACTCCCTTTTCAAGGAGGCACAGGTGACCGAGTGCCGACTCCATTTCCAAGACTCCGGCCTAACCAAAACACCAACCGTATGACTTCTTTCTCACACTCCCTTTTCAAGGAGGCACAGGTGACCGAGTGCCGACTCCATTTCCAAGACTCCGGCCTAACCAAAACACCAACCGTATGACTTCTTTCTCACACTCCCTTTTCAAGGAGGCACAGGTGACCGAGTGCCGACTCCATTTCCAAGACTCCGGCCTAACCAAAACACCAACCGTATGACTTCTTTCTCACACTCCCTTTTCAAGGAGGCACAGGTGACCGAGTGCCGACTCCATTTCCAAGACTCCGGCCTAACCAAAACACCAAGCTTATGACTTCTTTCTCACACTCACTTTTCAGGGAGGCACGATTGACCAAGTGCCGACTCCATTTTCAGGAATCCGGCCTAACCAAAACTCCATCCTTATGACTTCTTCTCACCCTCCCTTTTATGGGAGGCACGATTGACCGAGTGCCGACTCCATTTTCAGGACTCCGGCCTAACCAAAACTACATCCTTATGACTTCTTCTCACACTCCCTTTTCAGGGAGGCACGGTTGACCGAGTGCCGACTCCATTTTCAAGACTCCGGCCTAACCAAAACTACATCCTTATGACTTCTTCTCACACTCCCTTTTCAGGGAGGCACGGTTGACCGAGTGCCGACTCCATTTTCAAGACTCCGGCCTAACCAAAACTACATCCTTATGACTTCTTCTCACACTCCCTTTTCAGGGAGGCACGGTTGACCGAGTGCCGACTCCATTTTCAAGACTCCGGCCTAACCAAAACTACATCCTTATGACTTCTTCTCACACTCCCTTTTCAGGGAGGCACGGTTGACCGAGTGCCGACTCCATTTTCAGGACTCCGGCCTAACCAAAACACCAACCTTATGACTTCTTTCTCACACTCCCTTTTCAAGGAGGCACAGTTGACCAAGTGCCGACTCCATTTCCAAGACTCCAGCCTAACCAAAACACCAACCTTATGACTTCTTTCTCACACACTCCCTTTTCAGGGAGGCACGGTTGACCGAGTGCCGACTCCATTTGCAGGACTCCGGCCTAACCAAAACACCAACCTTATGACTTCTTTCTCACACTCACTTTTCACGGAGGCACGGTTGACCGAGTGCCGACTCCATTTTCAGGACTCCGGCCTAACCAAAACACCAACCTTATGACTTCTTTCTCACACACCCCCTTTTCAGGGAGGCACGGTTGACCGAATGCCGACTCCATTTTCAGGGCTCCGGCCTAACCAAAACACCGACCTTATGACTTCTTTCTCACACACCCCCTTTTCAGGGAGGCACGGTTGACCGAATGCCGACTCCATTTTCAGGGCTCCGGCCTAACCAAAACACCGACCTTATGACTTCTTTCTCACACACCCCCTTTTCAGGGAGGCACGGTTGACCGAATGCCGACTCCATTTTCAGGGCTCCGGCCTAACCAAAACACCGACCTTATGACTTCTTTCTCACACACCCCCTTTTCAGGGAGGCACGGTTGACCGAATGCCGACTCCATTTTCAGGGCTCCGGCCTAACCAAAACACCGACCTTATGACTTCTTTCTCACCCTCCCTTTTGAGGGAGGCACGGTTGACCGAGTACCGACTCCATTTCCAGGACTCCGGCCTAACCAAAACACCAACCTTATGACTTCTTTCTCACACTCCCTTTTGAGGAAGGCACGGTTGACCGAGTGCCGACTCCATTTTCAGGACTCCGGCCTAACCAAAACACCATCCTTATAACTTCTTTTCACACTCCCTTTTCAGGGAGGCACGGTTGACCGAGTGCCGACTCCATTTTCAGGACTCCCGCCTAACCAAAACACCAACCTTATGACTTCTTTCTCACACACTCCCTTTTCAGGGAGGCACGGTTGACCGAGTGCCGACTCCATTTTCAAGACTCCGGCCTAACCAAAACTACATCCTTATGACTTCTTCTCACACTCCTTTTTCAGGGAGGCACGGTTGACCGAGTACCGACTCCATTTCCAGGACTCCGGCCTAACCAAAACACCAACCTTATGACTTCTTTCTCACACACTCCCTTTTCAGGGAGGCACGGTTGACCGAGTGCCGACTCCATTTCCAGGACTCCGGCCTAACCAAAACACCAACTTTATGACTTCTTTCTCACACTCACTTTTCAGGGAGGCACGATTGACCGAGTGCCGACTCCATTTTCAGGAATCCGGCCTAACCAAAACACCAACCTTATGACTTCTTTCTCACACTCCCTTTTGAGGGAGGCACGGTTGACCGAGTGCCGACTCCATTTTCAGGACTCCCGCGTAACCAAAACACCAACCTTATGACTTCTTTCTCACACACTCCCTTTTCAGGGAGGCACGGTTGACCGAGTGCCGACTCCATTTGCAGGACTCCGGCCTAACCAAAACACCAACCTTATGACTTCTTTCTCACACTCCCTTTTCAAGGAGGCACAGTTGACCAAGTGCCGACTCCATTTCCAAGACTCCGGCCTAACCAAAACCCCAACCTTATGACTTCTTTCTCACACTCCCTTTTCAAGGAGGCACAGTTGACCAAGTGCCGACTCCATTTCCAAGACTCCGGCCTAACCAAAACCCCAACCTTATGACTTCTTTCTCACACTCCCTTTTCAAGGAGGCACAGTTGACCAAGTGCCGACTCCATTTCCAAGACTCCGGCCTAACCAAAACACCAACCTTATGACTTCTTTCTCACACTCCCTTTTCAGGGAGGCACGGTTGACCGAGTGCCGACTCCATTTTCAGGACCCCCGCCTAACCAAAACACCAACCTTATGACTTCTCTCTCACACTCCCTTTTCAGGGAGGCACGATTGACCGAGTGCCGACTCCATTTTCAGGAATCCGGCCTAACCAAAACTCCATCCTTATGACTTCTTCTCACCCTCCCTTTTCAGGGAGGCACGGTTAACCGAGTGCCGACCCCATTTTCAAGACTCCGGCCTAACCAAAACTACATCCTTATGACTTCTTCTCACACTCCCTTTTCAGGGAGCCACGGTTGACCGAGTACCGACTCCATTTCCAGGACTCCGGCCTAACCAAGACACCAACCTTATGACTTCTTTCTCACACTCCCTTTTCAGGGAGGCACGGTTGACCGAGTGCCGACTCTATTTCCAGGACTCCGGCCTAACCAAAACACCAACCTTATGACTTCTTTCTCACACTCCCTTTTGAGGGAGGCACGGTTGACCGAGTGCCGACTCTATTTCCAGGACTCCGGCCTAACCAAATCACCAACCTTATGACTTCTTTCTCACACTCCCTTTTGAGGGAGGCACGGTTGACCGAGTGCCGACTCTATTTCCAGGACTCCGGCCTAACCAAATCACCAACCTTATGACTTCTTTCTCACACTCCCTTTTGAGGGAGGCACGGTTGACCGAGTGCCGACTCTATTTCCAGGACTCCGGCCTAACCAAATCACCAACCTTATGACTTCTTTCTCACACTCCCTTTTGAGGGAGGCACGGTTGACCGAGTGCCGACTCTATTTCCAGGACTCCGGCCTAACCAAATCACCAACCTTATGACTTCTTTCTCACACTCCCTTTTGAGGGAGGCACGGTTGACCGAGTGCCGACTCTATTTCCAGGACTCCGGCCTAACCAAATCACCAACCTTATGACTTCTTTCTCACACTCCCTTTTGAGGGAGGCACGGTTGACCGAGTGCCGACTCTATTTCCAGGACTCCGGCCTAACCAAATCACCAACCTTATGACTTCTTTCTCACACTCCCTTTTGAGGGAGGCACGGTTGACCGAGTGCCGACTCTATTTCCAGGACTCCGGCCTAACCAAATCACCAACCTTATGACTTCTTTCTCACACTCCCTTTTGAGGGAGGCACGGTTGACCGAGTGCCGACTCTATTTCCAGGACTCCGGCCTAACCAAATCACCAACCTTATGACTTCTTTCTCACACTCCCTTTTGAGGGAGGCACGGTTGACCGAGTGCCGACTCTATTTCCAGGACTCCGGCCTAACCAAATCACCAACCTTATGACTTCTTTCTCACACTCCCTTTTGAGGGAGGCACGGTTGACCGAGTGCCGACTCTATTTCCAGGACTCCGGCCTAACCAAATCACCAACCTTATGACTTCTTTCTCACACTCCCTTTTGAGGGAGGCACGGTTGACCGAGTGCCGACTCTATTTCCAGGACTCCGGCCTAACCAAATCACCAACCTTATGACTTCTTTCTCACACTCCCTTTTGAGGGAGGCACGGTTGACCGAGTGCCGACTCTATTTCCAGGACTCCGGCCTAACCAAATCACCAACCTTATGACTTCTTTCTCACACTCCCTTTTGAGGGAGGCACGGTTGACCGAGTGCCGACTCTATTTCCAGGACTCCGGCCTAACCAAATCACCAACCTTATGACTTCTTTCTCACACTCCCTTTTGAGGGAGGCACGGTTGACCGAGTGCCGACTCTATTTCCAGGACTCCGGCCTAACCAAAACACCAACCTTATGACTTCTTTCTCACACTCCCTTTTCAGGGAGGCACGGTTGACCGAGTGCCGACTCCATTTTCAGGACTCCCGCCTAACCAAAACACCAACCTTATGACTTTTTTCTCACACACTCCCTTTTCAGGGAGGCACGGTTGACCGTGTGCCGACTCCATTTCCAGGACTCCGGCCTAACCAAAACACCAACCTTATGACTTCTCTCTCACACTCACTTTTCAGGGAGGCACGATTGACCAAGTGCCGACTCCATTTTCAGGAATCCGGCCTAACCAAAACTCCATCCTTATGACTTCTTCTCACCCTCCCTTTTCAGGGAGGCACGGTTAACCGAGGGCCGACTCCATTTTCAAGACTCCGGCCTAACCAAAACTCCATCCTTATGACTTCTTCTCACCCTCCCTTTTCAGGGAGGCACGGTTAACCGAGGGCCGACTCCATTTTCAAGACTCCGGCCTAACCAAAACTCCATCCTTATGACTTCTTCTCACCCTCCCTTTTCAGGGAGGCACGGTTAACCGAGGGCCGACTCCATTTTCAAGACTCCGGCCTAACCAAAACTCCATCCTTATGACTTCTTCTCACCCTCCCTTTTCAGGGAGGCACGGTTAACCGAGGGCCGACTCCATTTTCAAGACTCCGGCCTAACCAAAACTCCATCCTTATGACTTCTTCTCACCCTCCCTTTTCAGGGAGGCACGGTTAACCGAGGGCCGACTCCATTTTCAAGACTCCGGCCTAACCAAAACTCCATCCTTATGACTTCTTCTCACCCTCCCTTTTCAGGGAGGCACGGTTAACCGAGGGCCGACTCCATTTTCAAGACTCCGGCCTAACCAAAACTCCATCCTTATGACTTCTTCTCACCCTCCCTTTTCAGGGAGGCACGGTTAACCGAGGGCCGACTCCATTTTCAAGACTCCGGCCTAACCAAAACTCCATCCTTATGACTTCTTCTCACCCTCCCTTTTCAGGGAGGCACGGTTAACCGAGGGCCGACTCCATTTTCAAGACTCCGGCCTAACCAAAACTCCATCCTTATGACTTCTTCTCACCCTCCCTTTTCAGGGAGGCACGGTTAACCGAGGGCCGACTCCATTTTCAAGACTCCGGCCTAACCAAAACTCCATCCTTATGACTTCTTCTCACCCTCCCTTTTCAGGGAGGCACGGTTAACCGAGGGCCGACTCCATTTTCAAGACTCCGGCCTAACCAAAACTCCAACCTTATGACTTCTTCTCACACTCCCTTTTCAGGGAGGCACGATTGACCGAGTGCCGACTCCATTTTCAGGACTCCGGCCTAACCAAAACACCAACCTTATGACTTCTTTCTCACACTCCCTTTTCAAGGAGGCACAGTTGACCGAGTGCCGATTCCATTTCCACGACTCCGGCCTAACCAAAACACCAACCTTATGACTTCTTTCTCACACTCACTTTTCAGGGAGGCACGATTGACCAAGTGCCGACTCCATTTTCAGGACTCCGGCCTAACCAAAACACCAACCTTATGACTTCTTTCTCACACTCCCTTTTCAAGGAGGCACAGTTGACCGAGTGCCGATTCCATTTCCACGACTCCGGCCTAACCAAAACACCAACCTTATGACTTCTTTCTCACACTCACTTTTCAGGGAGGCACGATTGACCAAGTGCCGACTCCATTTTCAGGAATCCGGCCTAACCAAAACTCCATTCTTATGACTTCTTCTCACCCTCCCTTTTCAGGGAGGCACGGTTAACCGAGTGCCGACTCCATTTTCAAGACTCCGGCCTAACCAAAACACCAACCTTATGCCTTCTTTCTCACACTCCCTTGGGAGGGAGGCACGGTTGACCGCGTGCCGACTCCATTTTCAGGACTCCAGCGTTACCAAAACACCAACCTTATGCCTTCTTTCTCACACTCCCTTGGGAGGGAGGCACGGTTGACCGCGTGCCGACTCCATTTTCAGGACTCCAGCGTTACCAAAACACCAACCTTATGCCTTCTTTCTCACACTCCCTTGGGAGGGAGGCACGGTTGACCGCGTGCCGACTCCATTTTCAGGACTCCAGCGTTACCAAAACACCAACCTTATGCCTTCTTTCTCACACTCCCTTGGGAGGGAGGCACGGTTGACCGCGTGCCGACTCCATTTTCAGGACTCCAGCGTTACCAAAACACCAACCTTATGCCTTCTTTCTCACACTCCCTTGGGAGGGAGGCACGGTTGACCGCGTGCCGACTCCATTTTCAGGACTCCAGCGTTACCAAAACACCAACCTTATGCCTTCTTTCTCACACTCCCTTGGGAGGGAGGCACGGTTGACCGCGTGCCGACTCCATTTTCAGGACTCCAGCGTTACCAAAACACCAACCTTATGCCTTCTTTCTCACACTCCCTTGGGAGGGAGGCACGGTTGACCGCGTGCCGACTCCATTTTCAGGACTCCAGCGTTACCAAAACACCAACCTTATGCCTTCTTTCTCACACTCCCTTGGGAGGGAGGCACGGTTGACCGCGTGCCGACTCCATTTTCAGGACTCCAGCGTTACCAAAACACCAACCTTATGCCTTCTTTCTCACACTCCCTTGGGAGGGAGGCACGGTTGACCGCGTGCCGACTCCATTTTCAGGACTCCAGCGTTACCAAAACACCAACCTTATGCCTTCTTTCTCACACTCCCTTGGGAGGGAGGCACGGTTGACCGCGTGCCGACTCCATTTTCAGGACTCCAGCGTTACCAAAACACCAACCTTATGCCTTCTTTCTCACACTCCCTTGGGAGGGAGGCACGGTTGACCGCGTGCCGACTCCATTTTCAGGACTCCAGCGTTACCAAAACACCAACCTTATGCCTTCTTTCTCACACTCCCTTGGGAGGGAGGCACGGTTGACCGCGTGCCGACTCCATTTTCAGGACTCCAGCGTTACCAAAACACCAACCTTATGCCTTCTTTCTCACACTCCCTTGGGAGGGAGGCACGGTTGACCGCGTGCCGACTCCATTTTCAGGACTCCAGCGTTACCAAAACACCAACCTTATGCCTTCTTTCTCACACTCCCTTGGGAGGGAGGCACGGTTGACCGCGTGCCGACTCCATTTTCAGGACTCCAGCGTTACCAAAACACCAACCTTATGCCTTCTTTCTCACACTCCCTTGGGAGGGAGGCACGGTTGACCGCGTGCCGACTCCATTTTCAGGACTCCAGCGTTACCAAAACACCAACCTTATGCCTTCTTTCTCACACTCCCTTGGGAGGGAGGCACGGTTGACCGCGTGCCGACTCCATTTTCAGGACTCCAGCGTTACCAAAACACCAACCTTATGCCTTCTTTCTCACACTCCCTTGGGAGGGAGGCACGGTTGACCGCGTGCCGACTCCATTTTCAGGACTCCAGCGTTACCAAAACACCAACCTTATGCCTTCTTTCTCACACTCCCTTGGGAGGGAGGCACGGTTGACCGCGTGCCGACTCCATTTTCAGGACTCCAGCGTTACCAAAACACCAACCTTATGCCTTCTTTCTCACACTCCCTTGGGAGGGAGGCACGGTTGACCGCGTGCCGACTCCATTTTCAGGACTCCAGCGTTACCAAAACACCAACCTTATGCCTTCTTTCTCACACTCCCTTGGGAGGGAGGCACGGTTGACCGCGTGCCGACTCCATTTTCAGGACTCCAGCGTTACCAAAACACCAACCTTATGCCTTCTTTCTCACACTCCCTTGGGAGGGAGGCACGGTTGACCGCGTGCCGACTCCATTTTCAGGACTCCAGCGTTACCAAAACACCAACCTTATGCCTTCTTTCTCACACTCCCTTGGGAGGGAGGCACGGTTGACCGCGTGCCGACTCCATTTTCAGGACTCCAGCGTTACCAAAACACCAACCTTATGCCTTCTTTCTCACACTCCCTTGGGAGGGAGGCACGGTTGACCGCGTGCCGACTCCATTTTCAGGACTCCAGCGTTACCAAAACACCAACCTTATGCCTTCTTTCTCACACTCCCTTGGGAGGGAGGCACGGTTGACCGCGTGCCGACTCCATTTTCAGGACTCCAGCGTTACCAAAACACCAACCTTATGCCTTCTTTCTCACACTCCCTTGGGAGGGAGGCACGGTTGACCGCGTGCCGACTCCATTTTCAGGACTCCAGCGTTACCAAAACACCAACCTTATGCCTTCTTTCTCACACTCCCTTGGGAGGGAGGCACGGTTGACCGCGTGCCGACTCCATTTTCAGGACTCCAGCGTTACCAAAACACCAACCTTATGCCTTCTTTCTCACACTCCCTTGGGAGGGAGGCACGGTTGACCGCGTGCCGACTCCATTTTCAGGACTCCAGCGTTACCAAAACACCAACCTTATGCCTTCTTTCTCACACTCCCTTGGGAGGGAGGCACGGTTGACCGCGTGCCGACTCCATTTTCAGGACTCCAGCGTTACCAAAACACCAACCTTATGCCTTCTTTCTCACACTCCCTTGGGAGGGAGGCACGGTTGACCGCGTGCCGACTCCATTTTCAGGACTCCAGCGTTACCAAAACACCAACCTTATGCCTTCTTTCTCACACTCCCTTGGGAGGGAGGCACGGTTGACCGCGTGCCGACTCCATTTTCAGGACTCCAGCGTTACCAAAACACCAACCTTATGCCTTCTTTCTCACACTCCCTTGGGAGGGAGGCACGGTTGACCGCGTGCCGACTCCATTTTCAGGACTCCAGCGTTACCAAAACACCAACCTTATGCCTTCTTTCTCACACTCCCTTGGGAGGGAGGCACGGTTGACCGCGTGCCGACTCCATTTTCAGGACTCCAGCGTTACCAAAACACCAACCTTATGCCTTCTTTCTCACACTCCCTTGGGAGGGAGGCACGGTTGACCGCGTGCCGACTCCATTTTCAGGACTCCAGCGTTACCAAAACACCAACCTTATGCCTTCTTTCTCACACTCCCTTGGGAGGGAGGCACGGTTGACCGCGTGCCGACTCCATTTTCAGGACTCCAGCGTTACCAAAACACCAACCTTATGCCTTCTTTCTCACACTCCCTTGGGAGGGAGGCACGGTTGACCGCGTGCCGACTCCATTTTCAGGACTCCAGCGTTACCAAAACACCAACCTTATGCCTTCTTTCTCACACTCCCTTGGGAGGGAGGCACGGTTGACCGCGTGCCGACTCCATTTTCAGGACTCCAGCGTTACCAAAACACCAACCTTATGCCTTCTTTCTCACACTCCCTTGGGAGGGAGGCACGGTTGACCGCGTGCCGACTCCATTTTCAGGACTCCAGCGTTACCAAAACACCAACCTTATGCCTTCTTTCTCACACTCCCTTGGGAGGGAGGCACGGTTGACCGCGTGCCGACTCCATTTTCAGGACTCCAGCGTTACCAAAACACCAACCTTATGCCTTCTTTCTCACACTCCCTTGGGAGGGAGGCACGGTTGACCGCGTGCCGACTCCATTTTCAGGACTCCAGCGTTACCAAAACACCAACCTTATGCCTTCTTTCTCACACTCCCTTGGGAGGGAGGCACGGTTGACCGCGTGCCGACTCCATTTTCAGGACTCCAGCGTTACCAAAACACCAACCTTATGCCTTCTTTCTCACACTCCCTTGGGAGGGAGGCACGGTTGACCGCGTGCCGACTCCATTTTCAGGACTCCAGCGTTACCAAAACACCAACCTTATGCCTTCTTTCTCACACTCCCTTGGGAGGGAGGCACGGTTGACCGCGTGCCGACTCCATTTTCAGGACTCCAGCGTTACCAAAACACCAACCTTATGCCTTCTTTCTCACACTCCCTTGGGAGGGAGGCACGGTTGACCGCGTGCCGACTCCATTTTCAGGACTCCAGCGTTACCAAAACACCAACCTTATGCCTTCTTTCTCACACTCCCTTGGGAGGGAGGCACGGTTGACCGCGTGCCGACTCCATTTTCAGGACTCCAGCGTTACCAAAACACCAACCTTATGCCTTCTTTCTCACACTCCCTTGGGAGGGAGGCACGGTTGACCGCGTGCCGACTCCATTTTCAGGACTCCAGCGTTACCAAAACACCAACCTTATGCCTTCTTTCTCACACTCCCTTGGGAGGGAGGCACGGTTGACCGCGTGCCGACTCCATTTTCAGGCCTCCAGCCTAGCCTAAACACCGACCTTATGACTTCTTTCTCCCACTCCCTTTTCAGGGAGGCCCGGTTGCCCGAGTGCCGACTCCATTTGCAAGACTCCGGCCTAACCAAAACTACATCCTTATGACTTCTTCTCACACTCCCTTTTCAGGGAGGCACGGTTGACCGAGTACCGACTCCATTTCCAGGACTCCGACCTAACCAAAACACCAACCTTATGACTTCTTTCTCACACTCCCTTTTGAGGGAGGCACGGTTGACCAAGTGCCGACTCCATTTTCAGGACTCCCGCCTAACCAAAACACCAACCTTATGACTTCTTTCTCACACACTCCCTTTTCAGGGAGGCACGGTTGACCGAGTGCCGACTCCATTTTCAGGACTCCGGCCTAACCAAAACACCAACCTTATGACTTCTTTCTCACACTCCCTTTTCAAGGAGGCACAGTTGACCAAGTGCCGACTCCATTTTAAGGAATCCGGCCTACCCAAAACTCCATCCTTATGACTTCTTCTCACCCTCCCTTTTCAGGGAGGCACGGTTAACCGAGTGCCGACTCCATTTTCAAGACTCCGGCCTAACCAAAACACCAACTTTATGACTTCTTTCTCACACTCCCTTTTCAAGGAGGCACAGTTGACCAAGTGCCGACTCCATTTTAAGGAATCCGGCCTACCCAAAACTCCATCCTTATGACTTCTTCTCACCCTCCCTTTTCAGGGAGGCACGGTTAACCGAGTGCCGACTCCATTTTCAAGACTCCGGCCTAACCAAAACACCAACTTTATGACTTCTTTCTCACACTCCCTTTTCAAGGAGGCACAGTTGACCAAGTGCCGACTCCATTTTAAGGAATCCGGCCTACCCAAAACTCCATCCTTATGACTTCTTCTCACCCTCCCTTTTCAGGGAGGCACGGTTAACCGAGTGCCGACTCCATTTTCAAGACTCCGGCCTAACCAAAACACCAACTTTATGACTTCTTTCTCACACTCCCTTTTCAAGGAGGCACAGTTGACCAAGTGCCGACTCCATTTTAAGGAATCCGGCCTACCCAAAACTCCATCCTTATGACTTCTTCTCACCCTCCCTTTTCAGGGAGGCACGGTTAACCGAGTGCCGACTCCATTTTCAAGACTCCGGCCTAACCAAAACACCAACTTTATGACTTCTTTCTCACACTCCCTTTTCAAGGAGGCACAGTTGACCAAGTGCCGACTCCATTTTAAGGAATCCGGCCTACCCAAAACTCCATCCTTATGACTTCTTCTCACCCTCCCTTTTCAGGGAGGCACGGTTAACCGAGTGCCGACTCCATTTTCAAGACTCCGGCCTAACCAAAACACCAACTTTATGACTTCTTTCTCACACTCCCTTTTCAAGGAGGCACAGTTGACCAAGTGCCGACTCCATTTTAAGGAATCCGGCCTACCCAAAACTCCATCCTTATGACTTCTTCTCACCCTCCCTTTTCAGGGAGGCACGGTTAACCGAGTGCCGACTCCATTTTCAAGACTCCGGCCTAACCAAAACACCAACTTTATGACTTCTTTCTCACACTCCCTTTTCAAGGAGGCACAGTTGACCAAGTGCCGACTCCATTTTAAGGAATCCGGCCTACCCAAAACTCCATCCTTATGACTTCTTCTCACCCTCCCTTTTCAGGGAGGCACGGTTAACCGAGTGCCGACTCCATTTTCAAGACTCCGGCCTAACCAAAACACCAACTTTATGACTTCTTTCTCACACTCCCTTTTCAAGGAGGCACAGTTGACCAAGTGCCGACTCCATTTTAAGGAATCCGGCCTACCCAAAACTCCATCCTTATGACTTCTTCTCACCCTCCCTTTTCAGGGAGGCACGGTTGACCAAGTGCCGACTCCATTTTCAGGACTCCGGCCTAACCAAAACACCAACCTTATGACTTCTTTCTCACACTCCCTTTTCAAGGAGGCACAGTTGACCGAGTGCCGACTCCATTTCCAAGACTCCGGCCTAACCAAAACACCAACCTTATGAGTTCTTTCTCACACTCCCTTTTCAGGGAGGCACGGTTGACCGAGTGCCGACTCCATTTCCAAGACTCCGGCCTAACCAAAACACCAACCTTATGAGTTCTTTCTCACACTCCCTTTTCAGGGAGGCACGGTTGACCGAGTGCCGACTCCATTTCCAGGACTCCGGCCTAACCAAAACACCAACCTTATGACTTCTTTCTCACACTCACTTTTCAGGGAGGCACGATTGACCGAGTGCCGACTCCATTTTCAGGAATCCGGCCTAACCAAAACTCCATCCTTATGACTTCTTCTCACCCTCCCTTTTCAGGGAGGCACGGTTAACCGAGTGCCGACTCCATTTTCAAGACTCCGGCCTAACCAAAACTACATCCTTATGACTTCTTCTCACACTCCCTTTTCAGGGTGCCACGGTTGACCGAGTACCGACTCCATTTCCAGGACTCCGGCCTAACCAAAACACCAACCTTTTGACTTCTTTCTCACACTACATTTTCAGGGCGGCACGGTTGACCGAGTACCGACTCCATTTCCAGGCCTCCGGCCTAACCAAAACGCCATCCTTATGACTTCTTCTCACCCTCCCTTTTCAGGGAGGCACGATTGACCAAGTGCCGACTCCATTTTCAGGACTCCGGCCGAACCAAAACACCAACCTTTTGACTTCTTTCTCACACTACATTTTCAGGGCGGCACGGTTGACCGAGTACCGACTCCATTTCCAGGCCTCCGGCCTAACCAAAACGCCATCCTTATGACTTCTTCTCACCCTCCCTTTTCAGGGAGGCACGATTGACCAAGTGCCGACTCCATTTTCAGGACTCCGGCCGAACCAAAACACCAACCTTTTGACTTCTTTCTCACACTACATTTTCAGGGCGGCACGGTTGACCGAGTACCGACTCCATTTCCAGGCCTCCGGCCTAACCAAAACGCCATCCTTATGACTTCTTCTCACACTCCCTTTTCAGGGAGGCACGGTTGACCGAGTGCCGACTCCATTTTCAAGACTCCGGCCTAACCAAAACACCAACCTTATGACTTGTTTCTCACTCTCCCTTTTCAGGGAGGCACGGTTGACCGAGTGCCGACTCCATTTTCAGGACTCCAGCCTAGCCTAAACACCAACCTTATGACTTCTTTCTCACACTCCCTTTTTAGGGAGGCACGGTTGACCGAGTGCCGACTCCATTTTCAGGACTCCCGCCTAACCAAAACACCAACCTTATGACTTCTTTCTCACACTCCCTTTTCAGGGAGGCACGATTGACCAAGTGCCGACTCCATTTTCAGGACTCCGGCTAACCAAAACACCAAACTTATGACCTCTTTCTCGCACTCTCTTTTCAGGGAGGCACGATTGACCAAGTGCCGACTCCATTTTCAGGACTCCGGCTAACCAAAACACCAAACTTATGACCTCTTTCTCGCACTCTCTTTTCAGGGAGGCACGATTGACCAAGTGCCGACTCCATTTTCAGGACTCCGGCTAACCAAAACACCAAACTTATGACCTCTTTCTCGCACTCTCTTTTCAGGGAGGCACGATTGACCAAGTGCCGACTCCATTTTCAGGACTCCGGCTAACCAAAACACCAAACTTATGACCTCTTTCTCGCACTCTCTTTTCAGGGAGGCACGATTGACCAAGTGCCGACTCCATTTTCAGGACTCCGGCTAACCAAAACACCAAACTTATGACCTCTTTCTCGCACTCTCTTTTCAGGGAGGCACGATTGACCAAGTGCCGACTCCATTTTCAGGACTCCGGCTAACCAAAACACCAAACTTATGACCTCTTTCTCGCACTCTCTTTTCAGGGAGGCACGATTGACCAAGTGCCGACTCCATTTTCAGGACTCCGGCTAACCAAAACACCAAACTTATGACCTCTTTCTCGCACTCTCTTTTCAGGGAGGCACGATTGACCAAGTGCCGACTCCATTTTCAGGACTCCGGCTAACCAAAACACCAAACTTATGACCTCTTTCTCGCACTCTCTTTTCAGGGAGGCACGATTGACCAAGTGCCGACTCCATTTTCAGGACTCCGGCTAACCAAAACACCAAACTTATGACCTCTTTCTCGCACTCTCTTTTCAGGGAGGCACGATTGACCAAGTGCCGACTCCATTTTCAGGACTCCGGCTAACCAAAACACCAAACTTATGACCTCTTTCTCGCACTCTCTTTTCAGGGAGGCACGATTGACCAAGTGCCGACTCCATTTTCAGGACTCCGGCTAACCAAAACACCAAACTTATGACCTCTTTCTCGCACTCTCTTTTCAGGGAGGCACGATTGACCAAGTGCCGACTCCATTTTCAGGACTCCGGCTAACCAAAACACCAAACTTATGACCTCTTTCTCGCACTCTCTTTTCAGGGAGGCACGATTGACCAAGTGCCGACTCCATTTTCAGGACTCCGGCTAACCAAAACACCAAACTTATGACCTCTTTCTCGCACTCTCTTTTCAGGGAGGCACGATTGACCAAGTGCCGACTCCATTTTCAGGACTCCGGCTAACCAAAACACCAAACTTATGACCTCTTTCTCGCACTCTCTTTTCAGGGAGGCACGATTGACCAAGTGCCGACTCCATTTTCAGGACTCCGGCTAACCAAAACACCAAACTTATGACCTCTTTCTCGCACTCTCTTTTCAGGGAGGCACGATTGACCAAGTGCCGACTCCATTTTCAGGACTCCGGCTAACCAAAACACCAAACTTATGACCTCTTTCTCGCACTCTCTTTTCAGGGAGGCACGATTGACCAAGTGCCGACTCCATTTTCAGGACTCCGGCTAACCAAAACACCAAACTTATGACCTCTTTCTCGCACTCTCTTTTCAGGGAGGCACGATTGACCAAGTGCCGACTCCATTTTCAGGACTCCGGCTAACCAAAACACCAAACTTATGACCTCTTTCTCGCACTCTCTTTTCAGGGAGGCACGATTGACCAAGTGCCGACTCCATTTTCAGGACTCCGGCTAACCAAAACACCAAACTTATGACCTCTTTCTCGCACTCTCTTTTCAGGGAGGCACGATTGACCAAGTGCCGACTCCATTTTCAGGGCTCCGGCCTAACCAAGACACCAACCTTATGAGTTCTTTCTCACACTCCCTCTTCAGGGAGGCACGGTTGACCGAGTGCCGACTCCATTTCCAGGACTCCGGCCTAACCAAAACACCAACCTTATGACTTCTTTCTCACACTCCCTTTTATGGGAGGCACGATTGACCGAGTGCCGACTCCACTCCCTTTTATGGGAGGCACGATTGACCGAGTGCCGACTCCATTTTCAGGACTCCGGCCTAACCAAAACTACATCCTTATGACTTCTTCTCACACTCCCTTTTCAGGGAGGCACGGTTGACCGAGTACCGACTCCATTTCCAGGACTCCGGCCTAACCAAAACACCAACCTTATGACTTCTTTCTCACACTCCCTTTTCAGGGAGGCACGGTTGACCGAGTACCGACTCCATTTCCAGGACTCCGGCCTAACCAAAACACCAACCTTATGACTTCTTTCTCACACTCCCTTTTTAGGGAGGCATGGTTGACCGAGTGCCAACTCCATTTTCAGGACTCCGGCCTAACCAAAACACCAACCTTATGACTTCTTTCTCGCACTCCCTTTTCAGGGAGGCACGGTTGACCGAGTGCCGACTCCATTTTCAGGACTCCGGCCTAACCAAAACACCAACCTTATGACTTCTTTCTCACACTCCCTTTTCAGGGAGGCACGGTTGACCGAGTGCCGACTCCATTTTCAGGACTCCGGCCTAACCAAAACACCAACCTTATGACTTCTTTCTCACACTCCCTTTTCAGGGAGGCACGGTTGACCGAGTGCCGACTCCATTTTCAGGACTCCGGCCTAACCAAAACACCAACCTTATGACTTCTTTCTCACACTCCCTTTTTAGGGAGGCATGGTTGACCGAGTGCCAACTCCATTTTCAGGACTCCGGCCTAACCAAAACACCAACCTTATGACTTCTTTCTCACACTCCCTTTTCAGGGAGGCACGGTTGACTGAGTGCCGACTCCATTTTCAGGACTCCGGTCCAACCCTCGAAATCTCATTATGAGATAACAAATTATTTGATCGTCGCCACCGTTTACACTTCGCGCCGATTGTGATTCCCGAAAGAAGTAACTTCCCGCGTACGTTTCACGTCTCTTCGATGTCAGGTCACTAAATCTCACCCTCCACGTGTCTTCATCTCTTTTCATCACCCTTGCCTATAAATACCGAAATTCACCGTCCTTCTTTCACTTTTTACTTTTTCATCGTTTTACTTTCTTCCCCAAACAAAAGGCGTTATCGGATCTCTGGCGCAACTTTGGTTTTCCGCTCAATCCCCGACCAATTTCCGGCGACCTGCAAATTCAACTTCCGCCCCGTCGTTCCTTTTCTTGTACTCTCTTTCTTTGCCTCCGAGTCGGCCAGGTAGGTTTCTTTGTATTCGCTTTCCAATATGTCTTCTACTCCAAGCCGCACAGGGGTTACGATAAACCCCAATGCTTCGACCTCATTGAGCGCACAGGGCACCTCTTCTTCCCCTGCTCTAAACCTAGAGCCCATTCAGGCCATGGCGGCCTTACCCACTGACCTCCAAAAGCCTTCAGGCCAATTAGAGGACATCGGCCTTCCCGCGGGCCTTTATTCCAAAATTTCGGCCCGTGCTGAAAGAGGCCCAAGATTTATTAGGCCCAGCGGCAGAAATCTATGCCCCTCGTGAACTTCATGTGGGCCCAGCGGCAGAAATCTATGCCCCTCGTGAACTTCATGTGTCCGAACCCCCTGAAATCTATGCCCCTCGTGAACTTCATGTGTCCGAACCCCCTCCGGGTGGATCCCCTCGTGAACTTCATGTGTCCGAACCCCCTCCGGGTGGATACGTCGGGGTGCACCTCCAATCTATTCGTCACGGGTTCCGAGTCCCCGTGAGTCCATTTGCTTCTCTCTTTTTTCGCTTCTTTGCCTTATCTCTTGGTCAGCTTGTTCCAAACTCTCACCGCCTCCTCAGTTACTTCCAAACGATTTGCCTAAAACTTGAGATTGATCCAACGATCAATCTATTTCTACAACTCTACCTAGTCAACAGAGTCGGGTCCAACTCGCCAGGCTATGTCCAAATTTCACAGCGAAGCGGCTGTAAAATTTTTGACGGACTGGTCGACTCTCTCAAAGGGTGGAAACCGCTTTTCCTATTCGTACGGCCATCCTCCTCTCACCCGGCTTTTGACTTCCCCCTGACCTGGAACTCCTCCTTCTTCAAATGCCTCAAAAAACCTCCCCCCGACCAAAAAACGATTGACGGAATGAAAGTTTTGAAAGACTTGGGCGAACTTCAAGTCAGCGTATGGTCAAGCCTAAAGGCCCTTAAGGCGGCCGGACTTCTTCCTGCCGGGGCGGCCCTTCCAGGTGATAAGTCACTCCTTTCTATGATCCTTTCTTTATGGCTTACTTTTTTAATACATTGCTTTGTAGATCCTGAAGAGCAAGAAGAAGTAGAGGGAGAAGGCGAAGAAGCAGGTGACGAAACCCCTTCCGGCGACTCTCACACCCCCTCTCTCACATCCGAAATATCTAGCCGCCATGCTGCATTGAAAGAACGCTCTCGGAGCCGCGCTGCCTCCTCCAACCCGATTGTTGTTCACGACTCCCCCACTCGTTCCGCGGAGCCTTCACGTGTTCGACAACCTCGCCGACCACTGCCACCTCCGGCTGCCCCGTCTGGCTCCAAACGTCCGGCCGACTCTTCTCTGCCAGCCCCATCAGCAAAAAGGGTGGTTGTTGGTTTTGAGACTGATGGCG
Source organism: Ipomoea triloba (assembly GCF_003576645.1). Taxonomy (NCBI): domain Eukaryota; kingdom Viridiplantae; phylum Streptophyta; class Magnoliopsida; order Solanales; family Convolvulaceae; genus Ipomoea; species Ipomoea triloba. The sequence continues at coordinate 3,767,727 of NC_044921.1, read as the reverse complement.
ATGACGGCATCGTTCAAGGTGCTTTTCCAGTACATGATTGGCTGGATAAGGTTATCCTTCCCAAGGACGCAGCTTACTACGAGGGTCACTCGTCTTAGAAGGTCTTCGAAGGCGTCTCCCGCTACTTGTATCGGGTAAGCTATACTCATGTCGAATTCTCACATGGATTTCATATTGCACTTATTTATACGTTTTTATCACTCGGCATGCCCTGGCTGTCCAGTCGGAAATGCAGAAGAGAATGAGCCCACTCCTAGCGGATGCGGAGCTGGTGCCGACTCTAAGGGCCGACCTTCTCAAACGGGAAAAAGAGCTGGATGACTCGGCACTCTGGGTGGGTCAACTGGAGTCGGAGCTCGAGGCCGAGAAGAAGAAGAGTGCTGAGGCTGCGGACTTAGCCGTGGCTACCTATAAGTCTTCCCGAGCCTTTGAGGAGGATGTGCTGGCCAATGTTCGCTCGAGGTTAAGACTGCTAGCTATGGAGTGGCTAAGTTCTGATGAAGGCCGAGCCTATCTGACGTACCTGGGAGAGGAGGACTATCACATGGGGTCCTTGGACATGCAACGTGACATCTACCCGGTTCTTTTGGAGAAGGATCCGACCTTCGACCCAGAAAAATGGGGCCTCCCAGCACAGTTAGCCGAGCTTCCTTCTCGCATTCCTGCTACCCCCGCGCATCAACAGGGGGCCGGAGAAACCGACAGGGTCACTCCGGAGAACTCAAGTGGTGGGCAAATTCCGATGGACTCCCCGTATCTGAATTCTACTGCCAATTTGACTGCTCTGGCAGGAATGGATCGCAATCCTGTACCTTCAATGCTCAACATATCGGAGGAGGGGGAGCCGGCGGAAGGTGGCTTAGTACGACGCTCTTGCCTTCAAGGAAGCACCAACAACCCTCCCCCTACTGGCTCAACGGAGGGGGAGACAGTTGGTGGTAACTTGGGGGCTTAAAAAATATCCGCTGCGCTTTGTTTTATTCGAACCTTTGTAGAGGGGCCTTTTTTGACTGCCTTAGGCCTCTTATGTCTTGAACAAACAATTGCCTTTCTTTTTCATTTGTTCGTTTGGCTTTACGTTGTCTTTCCTTGCTTTTTACTTTCGCCCGGCAACTCTAAAGTCCTAGCTGTGGGCCAAGTCCCTCAGCATGAGGCCTCATCCAACAGGTTTTCTCAACCTTCTCAAGGTCTAACGACCGCTAACTCACTTATTTCGAGTCCCTCAGTCGAGGACTCATCCGACAGGTTTTCTCAACCTTCTCAAGGTCTAACGACCGCCAACTCACATCTTCCGAGTCCCTCAGTCGAGGACTCATTCGACAGGTTTTCTCAACCTTCTCAAGGTCTAACGACCGCAACTCACATATTCCGAGTCCCTCAGTCGAGGACTCATCCGACAGGTTTTCTCAACCTTCTCACTTAGAGGCAGACAGACTGCCAGACTCATAAGGATCCGAGGATCGAAATGCGACTTAGGTTATCTCAACCTAACTCACTCAAAGGCAGACAGACTGCCAGACTCAAAAGGATCCGAGGATCGAAATGAGACTTAGGTTATCTCAACCTAACTCACTCAAAGGCGGACAGACTGCCAGACTCATAAGGATCCGAGGATCGAAATGAGACTTAGGTTATCTCAACCTAACTCACTCAAAGGCAGACAGACTGCCAGACTCATAAGGATCCGAGGATCGAAATGAGACTTAGGTTATCTCAACCTAACTCACTCAAAGGCGGACAGACTGCCAGACTCATAAGGATCCGAGGATCGAAATGAGACTTAGGTTATCTCAACCTAACTCACTCAAAGGCAGACAAATTGCCAGACTCATATGCGCCCTCGAAACAGGATGTTGTAAAAAAGTGATTACTCTATTAAAATTCATGACTTTCATTACAATCTTTTAAAAGCCTAACCTTCTACTGAAAGAATTTCTTCAGGTGTACCGCATTCCATTTTCTCTTAAAAGCCTGCCCTTCCGGGGTCTCCAAACGGTATGTTCCCGGGCGAATGATTTCTCTGATTCGGTAAGGACCTTCCCATTTAATTGCAAATTTCCCCCCTTGATTAGGTTGACTGGCGTCCCGGTCTCTTAAGACTAGATCTCCCTCCTGAAACTTCTTCTCCTTTACTCTTTTGTCATAATAGCATTTGACTGACTGCTGATATTCGGCCATCCGTCCATACGCCGCGTCCCTCCTTTCCTCAAGGAAGTTTTTCTCTATTTGCAGATTTTCTTCATTTTCATCGTCGTTGTACTGTAACACCCGCAGGGTTGGAGTGGTAATCTCGGCAGGTACCTTGGCCTCGAAGCCATAAGTAAGGGAGAATGGAGTTTCCCCGGTTTCTCTCCGAGGAGTCGTTCGATACGCCCATAGGACTCGATCCAACTCATCGACCCAGGTTCTTCCCAGGTCATTTAACTTTCTTCGAATTCCATCCACAATGGTTCGATTAACATTTTCGACCTGACCATTGGCCTGGGGGTAAGCTACTGACACCCTGGTGTGTCGTATTCCATACTGTTGGCAAAAGTCGCTGAAGGGTCGGCAATCAAACTGTCTTCCATTGTCACTAACTAGGTGCTCCGGGAGCCCGAATCGACAAATGACCTTCCTCCAAAGGAACTTGCGACATTGAAACTCAGTGATAGGCACCAAGGGCTCGGCTTCTACCCATTTGGTGAAATAATCCACGGCCACCACACAAAATCGCAGTCGTCCAGGTGCCTGGGGCAACGGCTCAACGATATCAATCCCCCATTTGGCGAAGGGAATAGCTACCGTAATCGGAGTATAAAAAGAGGCTGGCCGAGTGTCCTTCTTAGCGAAGGACTGACATATTGTACATCTAGCGACTCGGTTGATACAGTCTTTGACCATAGTGGGCCAATAATATCCTTGTAATACTATTTTGCAAGCGAGCGTATGGGCCCCTTGATGAGCTGAACAAATTCCTCGATGCGTCTCCTCCATAACTTGGTTTGCCTCAGAAGGGTACAAACACCTTAGCAACGGTCCCCCGAAGGACTTCTTGTACATGTGACCGTCTATCAACACATACGCGGGAGATCGTCTCTGAATTTTCGCTGATTCGGCCGGATCGTCAGGGAGGTCCCCCTTTTCCTTATACCTACGAATTTCCTCCATCAAGAATACTTCTGGATGTTCCTCAGGGTCCAGTTCCTCAATGATACACGCGTCTTCTGGAACGACTTTTGGTTCTACGCTAGGTAGCGAGACTCGTTCGTTCTGACAGATTCTGAGGAGATGATCAGGTATTCCTCCTAAGGCCATTTTGGACAGAATATCGGCCTCTATATTCTCGGCGCGGGGCACGTGCTCTAACTCATAGGCTTCGAATTCACCCAGAAGTCCCTCAGTGACTTCTTTATATCGTCCGAGTCTTTCATTCTTCGCCATCCGCAATCCTCCGATCACGGCCTCATACTCAGCCTCATTATTCGAGGCTTTGAACTCGTACGTCAATGAATAGTATAAACGGAAACCTTCGGGAGTCATCAACATGATTCCACCCCCACAATGATGTTGACTGGCGGCTCCATCGGCATGCATTTCCCACCAATCCCCTTCCTCAGGGGCCTTGGCATTGGGTTCCGGGCTCTGAGCGGTGCATTCTACTATGAAATCGGCTAAGGCTTGGCCTTTCACTGAGAGGCGAGGGTGATACTCAATCCCATACTGGGTGAGCTCTACGGCCCACTTTACCAAACGCCCCGAAGAGTTGGGGTTTCGCAGAACACCTGCCAAAGGCTGATCGGTTAAGACTCGGATGGGATGAGCCTGGAGGTACGGTACCAGCTTTCGAGCTGTGATCACTAGAGCGTACACCACCTTTTCCAAGGGGGTATACCGAATCTCTAAAGCCTTTAAGGCTCGACTGACATAGTAGACGGGATGTTGTACTCGCTCTTCCTCTCGGATTAACACAGAACTAACAGCCTTTTGAGAGGCGGCTAGATAGAGGAATAACACTTCCCCTTCCTTCGGAGTAGATAATAGTGGCGGAGTCTGTAAATAATCTTTTAACTCGTCAAACGACTTCTGACATTCTTCTGTCCAGCGAAACCCTTCCCTCTTCTTCATAGCTTCGAAAAAAGGTAAGGCCCGGTCTGCTAATTTAGACAGGAACCTGTTTAAGGCTGCGAGTCGCCCCGTTAACCTCTGTAGTTCCTTCAAGGTCCCGGGAGGCTGCATATCAAATATAGCCTTCACTTTTTCAGGGTTAGGCTCGATTCCTTTCCGAGTGACCATATAACCGAGGAATTTTCCTCCTCGTACCGCAAAGGCGCACTTTTTTGGGTTCAATCGCATATTGTATTTTTCCATTATGGCAAAGGTAGCCGCCAAATCTCTCGCATGAGTTCCTTCATCTTTGCTTTTCACAAGCATGTCATCCACATAGGCTGCCATGGATTTTCCTAGCAGGTCTCTGAACAATCGTCCTACCATTCGGGTATAGGTGGCCCCAACATTTTTTAGTCCAAAAGGCATTACCCGGTAGCAGTATACCCCATCTGGGGTGATAAAGACAGTCTTCTCTTCGTCAGCGGGGTGCATGAAGATTTGATGATAGCCCCGGAAGGCGTCCATGAAGCTCAATAAATCACAGCCAGCCAGCCAGCCCCGGATATTTTACCTCACGGATATGCTGCACAGCCATCAAGGTTTCCACCTCCTTCTTAACGAATTCTCGTCGATCCGCCGAGAGGTATCTTTTCTTCTGAATTACGGGTTTGTGGTTAGGGTTGACGGCCAGTCGGTGGCAAATGACCGATCGGTCAACTGGGTTGACGGCCAGTCGGTGGCAAATGACCGATCGGTCAACTCCCGGCATATCTTCAGGGCCCCAAGCAAATACCTTTTGATATTTTTGCAATTCCTGGATAATTTCTTGTTTGACTTTCTCAGCCAAACCCACTCCGATCCTTACTCGTCTCTCAGGGCGGGAGGGGTCAATCTCAACTTCCTCTAGTTCTACCGCCGGCTCGGGTCGGTCAAGACTCTTTAACTGTTCCTCCCGACTAGTGAGAGCGTGAATCCTCAGGTCTGTTTTCCCAATCTTTCGGCAGGATTGTAAATAACAATCCCGAGCTGCCTTCTGGTCGCACCGAGCGACTCCGATCCCATTGGGAATCTGGAATTTCAAACAAAGATGCTCTAGGGAGATGAGAGCACCCAGATCTTCTAATCCCGATCGCCCCAGAATCATATTATGGGAGCAGGATAGGTTGACTACCACAAATTCCATGTCTATGCTTCGAAGGTTGGGAAAGGTCCCGATTTCGACCGGCAAACGTATCGATCCTTCTGACTCAATCGAGTCCCCGGTAAAACCGGCCAAAGGTGTTTTCACAGGTTTTAGCTTGTTACGTTGTAACCCCAATCTCTCAAACACCTCCAGATACAAGATGTTCACGCTACTCCCTGTGTCCACTATGACTCTTCGGACTACCGTGCCATGGACGTCCATGGCAATAACCAAAGCATCCCGATGGGGGTGTTGGCTTCGGGGTAGGTCCTCATCGGTAAACAAGATGGGTTCTCGACATACCTTTTTTAGACTATCATCCCGACCATAGATGGTCCCCACGTACAGTTGTCGAGCCCAAGCTTTCCGAGAACCGGATGAGTCCCCTCTTTCCGGTCCTCCTACTATCATGTTGATAACAGGTTTGTGCTTCTAATTAGTCTCCTCTTCCTCAGAGGCGCGTTGTTTTCCTCGATCGGAGCGTGAATCTGTTTTGTCGGAGCGCGGATGTCGCCTCCACTGATTAATTAGGTGGGGGTGGGGCACCCTTCTGTATCATAGCCTCTATTTCTTTGCGCAGGTAAAAACATTCCTCCGTGGTATGCGTAGTCGATCGGTGATATCGACAGTATTTCGCTTGGACCCCTCCCGGAGGTAGGATCTCGGGCTGATCTCCAGGTTTCAGAGGCGGAGGGGGAGGCAAGGTATCTTTTACCTCATGCACGGGTTGGGCCACGGTAAGGCGAGGGGGCAGAGCCCCCACCCTCTCAGCTCCCCATCGAACCTCAGTGCGACTAGGACGCTCAGGTTCCGCTCGACTCCTAGAGTCAGGTCGGGATCGCTTAGCGCTGGATCCGGCAACTTCTCGCTGCCGTTTTTGTCTCACAGCCTCTTCTGTGTCTGCCTGACGACTGGCTCTCTGGATAGCCTCCACATACGTCTTAGGACGATCATTGTGGAGATCAATAAACAATTTGCCCGCTCGGAGCGACTCCATAAAAAAGGTGATAGCCACTTGCTCGTCTAACCCCTCGATAGTTTGTACCTCTTTTTGCCAGCGAGCCAGATACGTCTTCAAAGCTTCTCCCTCATCTTGACTGATTCCGCTCAAGTGGGTAAGATTGCGCTGCGGCTTGATGTTTACGGCGTAATGAGTAAGGAATCGGTCGGCTAAATCATTGAAGCACCGAATAGAACGGCTTGGCAGTGCCAAAAACCATTTTTGGCAGTGCACATAAGTGGCTCTTCCACCCCTAAAACTTGCATTTTGGCCTGATAACTGACCAAATGTTCTTGGGGATCCCCCGTTCCATTGAAAGTAGCATGTTCCGGGATTTTTAGGTCCGCGGGAGCCCGATAGTCCATTATTTCATCCACGAAGGGCGAGGAGGTTAATAGATTCTCAACAGAAGGCCTCACCTTGCCTTCAAATTGATCTTGTAGATTTTGTAGCCTTCGCTCGAAGCCTTCCATTTGACTTCGGCGGTACTTAGGTTCCGCGGGGGATTCTGCGCTACTTTCTGATATAGCAGTTTGCACCCTCCGCCAAGCCGCCGCGGCTCGACGTTCTTGGCGATTACCGTTCGGTCGATCCGGGTTTCCGCGCGGCGGATTTTTCGTAACGGATTTCCCTGGGGGTCACTTAAACGATCCATAACGGACCGGGCTATCTCCCGACGCCTGCCGTCTTCTCGACGGGGGGCAGGGTGATCCTCCCTGTGACGCCCTTCTGGCTCAGTAACTTGAGGGTTCGCGGTCCCTTCTCCCGTTGGTCGAACGGGATCAGTCTGATTGTTTGTGCCGAAGTTCTCAAGCCTTCGTTTTTCAACCTCATTGATGACTTGAACTACGATTTGTTCCAACTCCCCGGGTGGAGGTCAGTTATTTACCGTACCTTGGCGAGATTCCCCGGTGTGCCGGGAAGTCTGCCGGCTCAGACGCCCCCTCAAGTCTTGGCCGTTTGGTCGTCCCAGTTGTTCTCTTAAGTCGGCTCCGCCGGAGGGTGCTCCGTTGGAATGCCCTGATATCTGTTCTCTTAAGTCTTGACTGTTAGGTCGAGCTAGTTGTTCTCGCAAATCGCAGCCGTTAGACCGGCCCAACTGATCTCGTAAATCGTTGGAACGAGGTCGTCCCCCCGCACTGATTGCCTTACTCGCCTCTCTCATTGCTTCACCGGAGATGCGGCACTTTTATTCGATCCCCACAGACGGCGCCAGTGATGGTTTCCCGATCATCAGGCGATCGGCCGGCGGGCCAACACTACCGGAAAATTACAAGAACAATAAGTGTATTTTATATAAATTTTCAAGTGGTTTTGTCTCTACCCCCCCCCCCCCTTTCTCAAAGGGTTCCGTATGGCTATATATCTCACTCACCTGATCGGTTACACACTTAATCTCCTAATCAATGATACAAATAATAGCTCATAAAGGACATTGAATGCTCATAATGATAGTCATTCTCTTATGATCGTCCGTCGGTTCTCTCGATCCTTCGTCTCCGCCGAACATCCTCAGGAGTTTGTCGAAGACCAGCCGACAGCCTTGCATACCCAGTCAGCCAGTTCCCCTTCCGACCGACTCCCAAGGAGTCGGGGCGGTCTTCACATGTTCGGGGTACCGACGCCTTACGGGATGACCGACCCCCCGAGGAGTCGGGGCAGACCTCTCATGTTTCAGAGTATCAGTGTTCTATTAACTTTTCTTCCTATCGGTCGGCTCGTCTACCCAGTCGTCCTTTATATACCATCACTAGGCATGCACAACATTGCACAATTCAATCCCTCAATTGCTACTCATCTTATGGAATTGAAATCACAAAAATCTAATTGAATTCAAGGAATGGAAATTGCAAATACAGTTGAAATAGAAAACTAGATTATGAATAGAATTTACCTAGTATCAATGAAATACAACTCCAATGTCTTTGTTCTTCAATCTTGGATCAATGGAAGCTAACTCTAGAATCTCTCTTTCTCTCTCTAAAAAGCTCTCAAAATGTAAAATGATAATCTAAAAGTGTAATCTGAAAAATGATCACATTCTCCCTAAAATTTCTAACTAAACCTTTAAATAGCCTTCCTAAAATTGCCCTTCATTAATTGTATCCGCACTCCCCGTCCACGCGGGCTCCACGCGTGGAGGCCCGGCATGAATCAGCACTGGAAACGATCCACGCCGACTCCATGCGTGGAGTGTTCTTCCAGCCCGTCCCGGGACTCCTTCTTCGCTCCGAGTGCTCGTTACGTCCTCATGTTTCGCCCAATGGCTCCCGGGATTCGTAAAAACACTTGAAAACACCAAAAAAATAGTTTTGCACTAGACCTATGCATTAGAGCATAAAACGCCATAAATTATTCACAAAAGGATGTTAAACATTATTAAATAACCCCAACTTAGACCCTAATTTCTAGTTATCTTGGGTGCTTATCAAAGTTTCCACACTTAAACCTTGCTTATCCTCAAGCAAGTCATTCAATCACAAACACACAAGTACCCAAAGATAACTAAGATCACTTAATTTGGACATTTGGTCAATCAAAAATGAATGCAAGGGCTACCAGAGAGGGGGAAATTCCTCGTGCTATCTACAAAGAGTGTTAGCTAGATGTTATACAACTCAAGAAATATTCTCGGGAAGCAAAAACCCTTCGAAGATATACGTTAAAGCAACGAGAACACACCTCTCACACCATGTGCAAGTATGGAAACCAAAAATTAAATTCACCTCCTATTTAACTATGGCCTTCAAGCCGATCCCACTAGTGGGAACGATATGATGCACACCATTCAATTAACTCTTCCAACCGAACGCCAAAGCCTTATGCGTAAAGATAGATTAGGGTAGGGGCATGGACCACTCACCGCCAATGGCTTGGGGCAGTCCCTCTTTCTTCTCACTTCCTAGGGTAACGTCATCGGGCACCTGACTTCACATGGATCTCCATGCCTTTTCGATGGTCGGTGCAATGGCAACTCGAACCCTAGCGAAGCGGCTCACCTCCTCTCTTGTTTTCTCATCTTCTAGGATCATTACATTTAGGCAACCAACTTCACGTAGAGCTCTACGCTTGTTCGAAGATCGGTGCAATGGTTGCCCAATCCTAGCAAGATAGCTTCCCTCGATTTTTACCTCTAGGAGTGGCCTTTTGCATTTTCTACTTTTCTCCATACAACCCCTCTTGCCTTTTCTTAGGATTTAGGGATTTTTTTCACTCTAATGCTCACTAATAGGCTCACCTATTGCCCCATGCCCTACCAATGTTAGTTCAATTCCAGACTTCGCTTACAATATCTTTCTCAAATTAAGAGGTGTATACTCCCAGTTCGAGAGATCCTTGACTAAAGTCTTATCCAAATAAGAGGTGAACATCATGCAAGCATGCAAGAATGTAAACCTACTTGGTTCTAAACACTCTCATGAGTGCAAAAAGGTAACTTCCCAAAGATGTTTCAAGAATAAAAAAATTATTGGCATCTAGTCCAAAACTCTCCCTAGATAACACAAATAATAACTCATTCTCCAAATGGCAAACACACCCATTTATCATGACCATATGACCAAATTAAAGTAATCAAGCAATTAAGCACAAGGTGCATCCTTTTGACACTTTAAACCAAACATCGTCCTCGATGTTGCTTTGAGGCTTATGTGGAATAAAGGAGCACGGGTCTAATCAAGCATAACAACACAACCCCCTTTCTACACTTTGAAAGTGTTCATAGGGTGGGGGGTTACAACAAAAATGATCCTTTGTGAAACATAAAATGGCATCCTCATCATTTGAGTAAAGGACTATTCAAAACTATTCATTTTCACACTTTGAAATTGAAAACGGGGCATGAAATGTAAAAGGGATAAGAGGTTACAACAAAGTACGCATCCCTTTTCCACACTTTAGCCACACTTTAGTTGGTATTGAGCATACTTGGTTTAGCTATGTAAAAGGGATACAAGCTGGACACATCTTCTAGAAAAGTGAATGAGGTAAACATTTCTTCCATTGAGAATAAATTAACTCATTTAACTACTCTTGTTCAATAGTTGGTTGTATGAAGTATGCAGTAGGTAAAAGCTTGTGGGATATGTGATGCTTATGGACATCAAACTAACATGTGCTCAACACTTTAATACGATTCTTATGAGCAAGCTAATGCAATAAGAAACAAGAATAAGTATTCAACACTTGAAAAGTCATATGAGCTACCTGGCATCTACTGTGAGTAGATTGGAGTCTCAAGGTAAGTTACCCTCACAGATTGTTGTAAACCAAAGCAAAATGCAAGTGCAATTACCTTGAGAAGTGGAAAAGAGTTGCCAGAACCTACTGAAGTGAGAAGAAGAACAACTGAGATGAAGAAAATAAAAAAGAAGTTTATCCACCCCAAAATGATCAAAAGCTTGTCAAAGAAAATATAGAAACTTTGGTAACTCACTACACCAAAAAGGTTTTTTAGAGGCGGTTAATTTATTATTTAGAGGCGGTTTACAACCGCCACTAAGTTGTTTAGAGGCGGTTCTTCAACCGTGTCTAAATAGTGTGTCGCGAAGGATTTAGAGGCGGTTTTAGACAAGTGTGGGAATTCTTGATCGCATTGCATTTAGCGGCGATTTTATAACCGCCTCTAAAAGTGATGTGTTTTNAAAACCGCCTCTAAATATATCTATTTATTTGTTCATTTAAATCTTAGTGGCGGTTATTACGTGTCGCTAAATATTTTTCTGTATTTATTTTTAAAAATTTTAGTGGCGGTTATTAAATGTCGCTAAATATTTGTTTATTTATTTTTAAAAATATTAGAGGCGGTTATTTAAGCGTCGCTAAATATTTTATAATTACATTATTATGTTTTTACAATTATCATTTAATTATATTTCTTCAAAAATCTATATATTCAAATACGTATTGCAATCACAAATAAACTCTATGTACACATTTAATTGGAAAGAAAATCAATTGTAATTAATATTTGTCAAATAATATTTGCAATCACAAAACACTATTCTTCAAATACACGAAGCTGAGCAGATGCAATGCAGGAAAGCATGACAATGAATACAACACAATGAATGAATACACGAAGCTGAGCAAGATGTAGGAGTTGTTGCTCAATTAGGAACTAGCAATTGGGAACTAGAGGCATTTGTTGCTCAATTAGGAACTAGCAATTGGGAACTAGAGGCATTTGATTCACCCAGCCAAAGCTTCAAAAGTAGCCTTCAATGAAGCAATTCACCCAGCCAAAGCTTCAAAAGTAGCCTTCAATGAAGCAATGTTTCCATCTTCTCCCAAGGGAATTGCAAATTCACCATCATAGTCTAAGGAGTAAAAAATTCTTCCGCCAAACACAAAGTCTTCAACCTACAATGTAGCACTCATCAGCACAAGTTTCAGAGTCAATTATAGGCGACGAAAGAATTTTAAAACATTATGGAACTGATCAATTTTAAAACAAGACTCACTGCACTCAGAAGCAGCCACGGCAAAGCCCTTCCCTCCATTCAATACATTATTGAACATTTCTTTGAATTTTTCCATAGCCTTAGATCGTACATGTCCTAGCATGGATTGGTAGGCCGATTGGACAAGCTACAACATAAGAAAAGAATAACATCATGAAGAACCGGCATGTAGCAGAAAAGAAAACACCAATATATCACTCTTGGAACTGTATTTCTCTATGACGTTCTCATCAGCTCCTTCTCAAAAATTATTTTTGAAAAAGATAGATATACCAATCTAGAACAAATATATCCTATCAAGAAGATAGTAAATATTATTGAACTGATTTATTAGAGCAAGTTCTGAGAGTGTGATAGGGGAAGATGGACTGCTCTAAAGCTTTGATATTTGAAAATAACATAATCTAGTTATAAATTACAATTCTAGACGCGGGGGGGTGGGGGGTGGGGGGTGGTGATAAGTGGCCCGTTGCTTTTGAAATTTGAAGAATACTAAATGGACCTAACATTTGGGCCTATGGCATCCATGTGTAAATAGCAAAAAATTTAGTGTTCTGAGCCAACATTACATGCAACAATTTCTCTTCCAACACTTTTCTTTTGCCACTCTTACTTCTGTCTCTGGTCAACACCATTTCTATGATATGATCACATTAAAATTAAATAATAATGATGTTCTTTACTTTAGCGGAAACAATGGGAGGACAATGCATTTAACTAAATCATTCCAAAATTAAGTAAATAATATACCTCATTTGCAGAAAAAGCATTATATTTTTCATTGAAAATTTCTTCACATCGTACAGTGGCCACCATAACCTTTATTTATACCACACAATCATATATATCACCAAGAAACTAGAAAAATACTTAACTAGAAAATTCATGCTAGATTTGTAGGTAATAACCTTGTGTGCAGGAAGATCAAGATCCTTGTTTTCTTTTATAATTTTCCATATCTGTTGTGCACTAAATGAAAAACCTGAAGCAGGAACAACTGCCCTCCTATCTCCAGCAAGCCCGCGAGGTTCAATAGAGTGAAAGAACCGTTGTCTTAGGTTAGCCACTTTCATGGGAAAAAAAAACACAATTTACAGAGTTAAATGTGAGATATACCATATTCCAACGTTGTCGTCTTTTGCACGATGATGAAGATATGGCCATCTCTTTATCATATCTCTTTACTATTTCCCACAGGGTATGAACATCTTCATACTCACAAGTCTTTACAGCATGATGCAGTTTCACAAGCCCTGTTAAGTTTTAGCATGATAAATACTCCCATTGTCAGATTGGTAAATCCATGAATAAATGTAGAATTCCCAAACAGACATCTATACGAATATATGGATAGTGACGAAATTTCTATCCCCTGGTTTTGCAGATACTAAATAATTCTCCGTAGTAATAATCATCATCTTGACTTAAGATCGTGTAAGCTAAAAAGCACTCTATAAATAAAATCATCTATTTTAACTTGTTCAAGAACAGATTTATCACTTCATTTTCACTGCAATGCCCATCAAATCCCTCAAATGCATCCCCAATCTACCCCTGCCTTTCTTAAAATGGTTGATTTTTGAACAAAAATTATGTAGCATTACACTAAATGCAGATAATGCAACCTCAAATTATCAGTTGAAGTATGTTAACAAATGAGCAAAATAATCAGGAAAACCTGTATTGTCAACTTTCACCCCTAATCAGGAGAAAGAGGAATAAACTCAGTTAATTGAAGAGGCTCTTTCACTAAAAAAAATAATCACAATTACAATTTTATGAAATGAGTGGGGAAAAACACATTTCTTACCACCAAAGCCTTCTTTGCTTGTAGATGCTTGCAAATCCGGGTGAACAAGCAAAGATAACTACACATATAAGTTACATAAGTACATTAGGTCAATTATAAATGAATTAGACAAATAATTAAAAGAAAGCTGTTTCATTAAGCTCAACAATAAACCCTAGATTTCTCGAATCCTTCACATCACTACATCGCAACTAGTCGAAATCACATAGACGTGAAACAAAGATTGAAGACATACAATAGACTTACAGCCTGGGTGGACTCACTCCTCCGCGACCAAACACCTCTGCCTCACACTCAGCCGGGTCTTCCAACTGGAAATCCAGAAGTCGAGATTTTTCTTCTAGATCTGTCGTAAAGGAGGGCGGGAGGGCGGGAGGGCGGGCAAGCGGCGGAAGGTGGCATTCGAGTCTGCAGCGTCGTCGTAGCCTCGCAGTGAAGGTCAGGGGAGGCGTCATCGTCGTCGTCAACGCAGGGGAAGTCAGGGGAAGCGTCGTCGGACGTCCGATTCTGCGGTGTCCGCTGCTGCGACTTTAAGTGTTTAGAGAATATATAAATACAATATAACTAGAAATAATTTTTTAAAAAGAGATTTAGTGGCAATTATGATGAATTGTACCAAGTAATTATTGCTAACAATTAATTATTTAGATTTGCATATTAAATTAGAGGCGGTTATATATAACCGCCGCTAAGTATATGTCGCTAAACAATCAGTTTTTTGTAGTGACTCCTCCCCCTTTCACTAGTAGATTGGCAAAATAAAAAAAGGATGAAGAACAAAAAGAAATACTTGAGATATTTCGAAAGGTTGAGGTAAATATCCTTTTACTTGATGCTATTAAACAAATTCCTCGATATGATAAGTTTCTCAAGGAGTTGTGCACAAATTAAAGAAAGTTGAAAGACATATCCTTATCTAATTGAAATACCTCAAGGGTAAGACAATAATTCATTCTACAAGGAATATCTTAGGAATTACTTTATTTTTAAGGATCAGAGTATTATATATGTATATATATGTATACATATATGTGTGTGTATATATANTATGTATATATATATTTGTGTGTATATATATATATATATATATATATATATATATATATATATATATATATATATATATATTAGTCAGAGAGAGAACTCAACAAGAGTTTACGAAGCAAGATTTACAAAAGAGACTCAACAAACTCTATACGAATTACATGGAGAATACTATGAGATATCAACTTCTCAAGACATTATCGATGAACTGAGTTTAAGAAGATTCTTGAGAAGAAGTTCTACAAAGCTTCATGTGCGGATCGTATTCCATACAAATGTGATGCAATGGTGGGTGAGTCAGCGAGATGAACAACGACAAAGCAAATCTCCAAGAAGGGATTCCTTAGACTGCTAATTGCATGGATATCTGGCCTCGATCATATTGGGTCTTTACCATGTGTGGTATATCGCACATTAGGTGGAGAATGCATTCTCTTACCATCTGTTTGATTTTCTATTGAGATAGTGGCTTGGACTCATTGATGGTGGTCCCCCAAACGTAGGTACGATTGTAACGAATTGAGTAATCATTACTTTGTGTACTTTGCTTTTTATTTGATATATTTTTCGTATGTAGTCATATCGTTGTTGCACTAACTGGTTAAGCAAACGTGTTTGGGTTAACAATAAGACAAGATCTCAAATAGTTAAGTCTTAAAGATAGGTATTGAATATTGAATAGAGTCTGACTTTGGCAGGATGGAGAGCAACATGAAGCTACCAAAGATGGATGGTACCAATTACTCATTCTGGAAAATCAAGATGCGTATTTATCTTCAAACCTAGGGAGTTAGGGTTTGGCGTGTTGTAGTCACTGGTTGGACACCTCCTTCAATGGTTGGAACGAATGATACAACAATACTTAAACTTGATGAAGAATGGACAGAAGTAAAGATAACTCTTTTTTACTACAACAACGAGGTGTTGAATTCAATTGTAGGTTTATTCCATGAGCCAGTCTTTACCTTGGTTACTGGTATTAGAAAAGCTAAGGGAGCTTGGGAGATCTTATAAACAAGACTTGAAGGAACAGACAATGTCAAATAGACTAAACTTCAAATGGTCTTGTCTGAGTTTGAAGGATTAAAGATGAATGAAGACGAGACAATCACTGACTTCCACAACCAAGTTCAATATTTGATGATAGAGCCTCAATTCTTGGTAAACCATTTTCTTAATCACGTGTTGTTAAGTCCTACGCTCCTTGCTAAGAATGTTTTGTATCAAGGTAACTGCTATACAGGGGAATTCAGGATGGGAGAATAAGTCAGTTAGTGAACTCATACCTATGAACTACAAGTCCTTGCTGAGGATAATCCTAGTTCTTCAAGAAAGGGTAAATCAGTCGCATTCACCGCTAAAACTAATACTGAATTGGATACTTAGGATCTAGATGATGAACAACTTGCCCGGCCTACTGGCAAAGAATTTCAAAAAGATGTTGAAGGGTTTTAATCGTCATGGACAAGGACAAACTAGTAAAAGTCAAAGCAAACCGAGTTCTACCCAAGGTACTAAGTAAGTATCTGAAGACAATTCATCTAGGTTTAAATCTGGTACAATCTTCACGTACTAGACAATCTAAGAATTCCTCATCTAATTCTTGAAATAACCTCAATATAGGAATCCAATGTCGTGAGTGTTGAGGCTATGGACATATTCAATCTGAATGTCCTACATATCTTAAACGAAAGAAGTCCATGAATGTCACAACTTGGAGTGATGATGAAGGTGACAATATGGATCAGAATGACAGTGAAGTTTCTGGAAACTTTGTTGCATTTTTCATACTTGATGCTGATCTATCAGAGTCTGATGACGAAGATTATGTATCATCTAATAATTTTGAGGAAAGACACTCATCTAGAGTCAGAATATGCAAAGTTAGTTGCCAGTTGGGAACAACTTTTCAAAGTAAATAGAAACTTGAACGATGAATTAAACTCCTATGAGGAAACTGTGAGAACGTTGAACATTGATCTTGTCATGAAGGATGTTATGATAAACTAGATACGCACAAGAGAAGGGAAGTTGATGAAAGAACTAGAGGAATTAAAGTGAAACATCAAGATGATGGATACAATGCAACTTTGACTTTAGATGAGATCCTTGATTCTAGATGGAAGAGCCACATCAAAACTAGTTTAGGCTATCAAGAAGGTCAATCACCAGTTACTAAGATATTGTTTATCAAAGGAAACACTTCAGGAACTACTGTACCAGTCCAACAGCAAATCAATGCAATGTTTAGAAGGAGGAGAAGACAATGCAATATATTCCTACATGCCACTATTGTGAAACAAATGGTTATACTCATCCAGAATGTTATTATTTCTACAAGGACCAAAGAGAAGAAAAGTTCATGAAGAAAATCATCACCCCTTTTAAAAGGAAAATATAGGTTAGAAAGTCAGAAGTGATATGCTACCCAACAATAGTTCTATCTGCTGCCTTGACTGAGTCAAGATGCATGGTACTTCGAAAGGAAGAATCTAATATAAGTTCAACCAAGCGGTGGCTTAGTAACTTTTGCAAATGGTCAGAAAGGAAAGATCATTGGAAAGGGTACTTTTGTCGACTTGGATCACGAGGCTGGGTTTACCCAGTGAACACCCTCCGATAGTGGTTGCGGGTTTCCTCGTCATTAAATTTTTTTTAAAAAAAAAAAAAAACTCTATTAATATTATCAATCTACACTTTAATATACTTGTATTCTACTCATAGTATAACATGGCGAATTAAAGTCGAACCTAATTAAGCTATCAAGTATCAAGTGAGCTCCTCTGCAAGCATATCAATTGACAGTATATATTCGGGAGGAAATTAAAATATGAACATCCCAATGGTGTTTACCTGGCAAATTATGGTCCACACAGTTGTGTGGACCAAATAACGTCGTTTTGATGTTAAAAAAAATTCTTTGCTCCACACGCGTGTTAGAATAGTGAATATTCTGGCGTAAGATAATATATTTATGAGTTTGAATGATGTACTTTGTGTTATAATAATGAAATTTCTGATGTAAGATAATGTATTTTATGAGTTAGAATAATAAACTTTATGTGTTAGAATAATGTATAATATACTTTATGTGTTAAAATAATGAAATTCTGGAATAAGACAATGTCTTTTATAAGTTAGAATATAATAATATATTTTATGAATTAGAATAATATTCTTTACCTACTTTTGGACTAGGGTCACACTTGTGTGAGACCGTCTCACGGATCCTTATTCGTGAGACGGGTCGGGTCGGGTCAAAGCACCATGCAATTGTCATACTTATATGTGCAAATCTCATACTTATATGCTCAAATATAACACTAATCAAAAATACAATTTTTGTTACTTATAAGAGAAAAAGTAATATATTTTTCATAATAAGTAATGTTGACAAGTGCCTCTCACTTATAAGGGCAAATATAATACTTTTGAGGAAAAATGTAATACTTTTAAATCGAAATGTAAAAGTATTGTATTTTCCCTTAAAAGTATTACATTTACCCTAATAAGTAACAAAAATTTTATTCATGATTAGTATGTGCATATAAGTGCTACATTTGCATCTTGACCCGACCCGACCCGACCCGACCCGTCTCATGGTGAGACGGTCTCACACAAGTTTTTGCCTTTGGACTATGGGTGGTCCATGCAATAATGATCGTGTTTACATCGGAGTATCTTACAATCATCTATAACGAGGTTTCATATTTCAAAAACATTGCATAAATATTTTTTATCACTACTTTCAGATAGATCTAGATCTTTCAGCAAATGCAATCAAGAAATGACAGTCTTTCAATTGTAACGTAAGCATGTCATCTGAAGACTTTTTACAATACAGTCTTTCAACAAATAATTTCTAGCTTGTACAATACATTTAGTTTATTAATCAATCTGTTGGTGCATGCATGGAACATGAGCGTCAAACCTGGGTTCTTTGTCAGGGAAATTAAACACTCCTCCTATTATACTACGTACTATGCCAGTACATCTTTGAAAGAAAGAAATATAAAATTTTATTTACGTATTATATCAGTATTGTACTTTCGTTGTGTCATAATATTTTGACAACATATATAGATTTATGTGGAAAATTTACAGACGACATAATACCATATTAATACTAACAATGAAAGTACGTAACTGATAAAATTGGTGAATGACAGTATGCAGGTATTGTCTTTATATTAAATGAGGATATTAGTTCTTTAAGTATTATACAATTTTTTGGCTATAGTATCTTGTATGCTATTGTAAAAATTCAACTATAAAACCTGATGATAGGGATAGGGAAAATTCACAATTAAACGACATGCTAGTATAGCTAGCTTGTTTAATCTAGCTTAATTAGCTTCATCATCAAAATCATGGTTCAGTGTTTCTCATTCTCAACTACTTTTATTGTTCTTCTTGCCATCTTCTCTTCCATTCCACTCTCATCTTCTACTGCTTTTATCGTTCTCCATGGTAAGCCAAGTTGTTTATTGCTATCATATTATTTATATATATACATATATATATATATAAATGGACCCAGGGCAAATCAACTCGGTAGAGCGGACCCGGCGACCAACCTGGAGCCCCAAAGGCCAAGCATAGTGCTCCACGCCTTGGGATCCAAACTTGGGCGAAGGCCAAGTATTGAGCTCGGCGCCTTGTAGGTCCCGCGCTAAGTGCACATGTGAGGTCCCACACCGAGCTCCGATCTCAGCGCCTCGAGGGGGTCCAAGGGCTCGACTCCGTGGCTAATATATATATAAGTGCATGTGATTTGTGTTCTTAAAATGCTTTGCTTGTGTGCTTTAAGGTGTGTGGTTTGTGTACTTAATGTGCATCATTCTAATGTTTAAGGTGCGTACCGTACAACCGCACGGGAACCTAATTAATCCCATCTTGGGAGTATAGTGGTTTTCCACATTTGGTCCTACATACACATTCAAGTTAACCAGGTGTTGTCCATCAACTTTCAAAATTTAACCAGTCGTGATCCTTTTAGAAGTAGAGTAATGGCAAAGTAGGACCGCAATTGCTTTAAATTTGAAGTTAAAAGACCATAGCTGGTTAAAATTTAAATGTTAAAGACCATAATTAACTTGAAAATTGAAAGGGCACGGGTGATTAACTTGAACGTTTAAGGCGTGACAGAGCCACTACACTTGAAGAACCCAAATAACATTAATTCCTTTTTTTTTTTTTAATGTAAAACGTGTGGGTGGGGTTGAGGTCTCATACATCTTCAATTCTTCACTCGAGTGCCGTCATCAGTGATATATATATAACATAACTATAAAACAAATTAAGATTCCAAATTAATATATTTGGATACATTGTGATATTTCAGTTTTAAATTTGGCAGGGATTTCAATGTTTTGTCAAGATTCAGGAAGTATTTATTTCACTTTGACAATTAGCGCCATAACAAAAGTGAAAGGAACATGCGTGTAAATTATTATTATCTTCTTCTTCTTGTTCTTGTTTTCTATGTGTTTATTAGTTATATCAAACTAACATAGATAGAATTTATATTAAATATTGTTTGTGTACTGTTTGAAGGGAAGTTGGAAATGGACTAATAAGTTCATGGATGATGCCAATGAATGCGCAAGTATGATATACAAAGCATTAATTACGTACTGTTTCATATATATATATATATATATATATATATAGGGGTGCGCTAGGTGCAAACTCTCGCCCAGGAAAGAAATGAGAACGCTTCGTAGCTGTTTATATGTCCAGATCAACGAATTAGATGTAATTTTAAAAAAACGATGCGGTGACATTTTCGTAAATAACTCGAACTTTAGTGCAAGTAATTGTGTTATAAGTGCAAGTAGTTGGTGCACATTTGCGAATAAAAAGTGCAAGTAAAATCACTTACAAGTGCACCTATTTTTCACTTATGAGTGCAAGTAATTTACCATTGTTAATATTCGTGTACCCAGGTGCACCTAATTATAAATTTTGGTACAACTAGTTATAACATTAGATGACTAAGTATTAATGCTCAGTGTACATTTTTACTTGCACCTGTAATACATTTTACTTGCACTTGTAATACGATTAATTACTTGCACTTAGGTTCACTATATGAAATTGCTACTTGCACTTGTAATACATTTTACTTGCACTTTGATGTTCAATTGTTTATGAAAATGCCACCGCATTTTTAAAAAAATCAGTGTTTTTGATCTGTTAGATCTGGACACGTGGACGGATGACATGCCTTTTCATTTCTTTCCTGGGCGAGTGGTTCGTTTGCACCTGAACGCAATATGTGTGTGTGTGTGTGGGGGGGGGGGGCGTGCGCGGGCACGTGCTTATGTGAGAACGGATGCCCAGGAGAGGAATGAGAATCAGTCGCAGCCGTCACCTGTTCAAATCTAACGGAGCATATATAATTTTAAAAAAAGACGCGGTGACATTTTAGTGACTAACTCGAACTTTAGTGCAAGTAACATGTGTTAAAAGTGAAAATATCTGGTGCAAGTATGCAAGTAAACTCAATTAAATGCGCAACTATTTTCACTTAAGTAATTTACGTTTTCGCACTTGCACCTAATGATAACGTCTTTTACATTAGTGCGACTAATGATAATGTTAAGTGTACTTAATATTGCTACCTGATGTACATTATTTGTTGCACTTTTAATACATTTTACATGCACTCCAAAGTTCAAATTATTTACGAAAATGTCATGGGGGGGGGGGGGGGGGGGGGGGGGGGGGGGGGGGGGGGGGGGGGGGGGGGGGGGGGGGGGGGGGGGGGGGGGGGGGGGGGGGGGGGGGGGGGGGGGGGGGGGGGGGGGGGGGGGGGGGGGGGGGGGGGGGGGGGGGGGGGGGGGGGCGTGCGCGCGGGCACGTGCTTATGTGAGAACGGATGCCCAGGAGAGGAATGAGAATCAGTCGCAGCCGTCCACCTGTTCAAATCTAACGGAGCATATATAATTTTAAAAAAAGACGCGGTGACATTTTAGTGACTAACTCGAACTTTAGTGCAAGTAACATGTGTTAAAAGTGAAAATATCTGGTGCAAGTATGCAAGTAAACTCAATTAAATGCGCAACTATTTTCACTTAAGTAATTTACGTTTTCGCACTTGCACCTAATGATAACGTCTTTTACATTAGTGCGACTAATGATAATGTTAAGTGTACTTAATATTGCTACCTGATGTACATTATTTGTTGCACTTTTAATACATTTTACATGCACTCCAAAGTTCAATTATTTACGAAAATGTCATCCCGTTTTCAAAAAAAATATAATGTTTTTTATTCGTTAGATCTAAACAGATAGACGAATATGATGGATTCTCATTCCTTTCCAGGGCATGTGGTTCTTACCCGATCAGTCTTCTATATCTATGTGTGTATGTCTGTCTAATATTTTTCACTACATACTTTCCTTGTTTGCAGGTTGCAGATGCTTGTCGGAAGGTGATAAAAGGCCTTTTTTCTTAATAAATTTGTGTAAACATTGCATACATTTCTGTGGGAGAGGTCACTATACTGTATAATTAAGTTAAATGCATGCATACATGCAGATCAACGGGATGCCAGAACTGAGTG
>NC_044921.1:3727599-3741845 GCF_003576645.1 Ipomoea triloba | reverse complement strand
TATATATATATATATATATATATATATATATATATATATATATATATATATATATATATATATATATATATATATATATATATATATATATATATATATATATATATGGTCCCATTCACGTGTGAATCAGGCTTTCCATGTGAATTTGCCGACTGCAGTAATGCACATTAAGTACTATTATAAGAATGCACAATACCTCCTCCAGTTCTGCGACCACTACATGATTGCACGGAAGCTATTACATGAATGCACAGGAGTAGTTATTGTGTGTTCATGTGGAACTTTACGTGCATTACTGGAGAAGTTCACAGGTTTGCATTGAAAGGTTGGTTGATATTTGAACACACACACACACACACACACATATATATATGTAGGCTTAGGCTCTGGTGCGGTGAGGGCCACAGGTGAAACATACGGTTGAATATCAGTCTTAGATCAACTCACCTACGATCTACAACGATGTGGTCCGAAAGGCACAACAATGTGCACTGGAAGGATAAAATATGCACTGTAGGGCACACAGATGTGAAACAATCAATTATTGATAAGGCTAAATTTAAATCATGATCTTTAACACAAATCACAAACGATCACAATATTAAACTAAAACTAGTAATCAGTGATTCATTCAAGATAAAATGCTCTTTAAAGAAAATATCACCTACTATTCACAAATCATAAATGAGCATAAATAATAAACAAACAAACAATATTCAACTGAAATTAGTAATTAGTGATCAAGATGAATTGATCTTTTAAAAAAAAGTTTATCATCTATAATTAAAAAAAAAAAAGCTCTAGAAGGCACAACAATGTGCACTATATGACATAAAAATGTGCACTAGAGGAAGGAACAATGTGCAATGTATGAAGGAACAATGTGCATTGTATGGCACAAAAATGTGCATTGGAAGAAGGAAAAATATGCACTGGAAGGCAAAAAAAAAAATTACTTACACAAAATTACAATAATGCTACTGCATTTAAAAAAAAAATCTCCAATTTGGATCCTTATCTGGACTCAATCTACAGATACAATTTCATCTTATTTCTTCACCTAAGACAATTGTTTCCCAGGATCCTCTCTCTCTATATATATATATATATATATTATGTCTAAATATATATAATTTGTTTAATTACATACTGCAGGGCAACATGGTTGGGAGAGGAGTGATTGAGAACTGTCGCGGCCCGCCTGTACGTAAGAACCTTAATTGACATGATAGATAGTGAGATAATGGAACGTATGTTTATATATGCATTTTACATATATATTATATATTAGGCTCAACATTACATGAATGATATATAAAAACAGGTGAGGAGTTTTATCTCTGTGGGAGGGCCAAATGCAGGTCATTCTTCAACATTTCCTTGCGGAGTAAGCTAGCTAGCACCCTTTAATTTGCATTAATTATAATTAAAGCATCCATGCATTTAATTTGCAAGATAAAAAACATAACACTTATTTCTTTTAATTTTACTTGTTCTGTAGAAATTTCCTTGGTGTGGTTTAATGGGTCGCATTTACGGAATGGGAGTATACAACGACTTTGCTCAAGTAATAATAATTAACAACATATTACATAAATTAAATATACACATATTCTCGATCTCATCTTCTCTGATAGCCAGAATATTAGTTTATATTATATTATTCCTTAGCTTGATTTTTTATTGGGATGGGGTAGTGTAGCCAGCTTACGATCTTGAAATTTAATGCATGGCAGGAACATATGGCTCCTGCTGGCTATATCAAGATTCCAACTGTAAGTAAGACAAGAAAAATATGAAAATTAATTTTACAACTTTCTTAAATTAGTTGGTCGTGCTACACCGCCTACACGTGACACCCTACATCTCACACAACTCAACTTATTTTTGTACGTGTTCTTTGAATACGTTACCTAGCTAGCTAGGCCCAAGCTGTATGTCTTACGATCATTATTAAATAATGTACACTCAATATAAAAATAATGTACATTTAGTATAAAAATAATGTAAAATTATATTCAGGGAATGTACATTATTTTTATACTGAATGTACATTATTTTTATAGTATATAAAAATAATAGTATAAAAATAATTTACATTCAGTACAAAAATAATGTACATCCCCTGAATATAATGTACATTATTTTTATACTGAATGTACATTATTTATATTGAATGTACATTATTTAATAGTATGGTCCACACAGCTGTGTGGACCATAAAAAAATGTATATTTTAAATGTACTAAATGTGTCTTATCGGATGACAATTCAATATAATGTTTTTCAATTGGTTTATTTTTAACGGCCTTGCATGCATGTGTAGGATATGAAGGGTTACTTGACGCGCTGCAGATTTCTGCCATTTATAAACAACGAAATCAAAGATGCCCAAAGTGAACTTCGCAAGAAAAGATTCACCCACCTCACACAACTTGTTCTTATCTTGGTATATATATTTATTATTTATGTTGATTCAAGATTATTATCTTATATTATTTGGCAAAAAGGATTAAATTCTAATTCTAAAAGAAGACTCAAAAGTAATAATGCAAAATCCCAATCAAAGTAGATTCGCCAAGCTAATAACAATTAGGGAAGAGATGACAGATCAAGAAACTATACATAGACCTCCAAACTTTGAAGAAAGACACGCCTTCAATTCTCCATAATCTGTATGTGTGTATTGTTAGGACTCTAGTTGTTGTATCACACTAGGTCTCTCACTTCCAGCTACTTTATATTATCTTTGTATTGCTACATTATTAGTTGATTAATACAATCCTCATCTGGTATCAGCAGTCTCCAGGTTTTATTCTTTTCGATCGTTTCTAATGGCCGACTCAGAAAATAACAACAGTTCTGCTCGTGATTCTGAGCGGACTGTTTCCGTTGCCCCTGTTGTTCTTCCGCCGCCCGTTGCATCCCTTCCTTCTGCGCATCATTCAGTTTCCATTAAACTGACCATGCGTAATTACCTCTTTTGGAGGACTCAGCTTCTTCCATTCTTTCGTGGTCAGGAGCTCCTAGGTTTTGTTGACGACACGGTCCCGCGTCCGGTGGTTCCAGCCCCGCCAGCGGCGTCTTCTACAGCGCAGGCCTTGACGGCGGAGAGTGGTTTTGTCGCTGCTGCGGCTACTGCTCGTGCGCAATGGCTCAAGCAAGACCAGGCTGTGCTCTCGTTGCTGATCTCGGCGATGTCCGAAGAAACGATGCATCTCGCTGTCGGCCAGTCTACATCTCGCAACTTGTGGCTGGCTATTGAACGCTCGCTTGGTTCTGCTACACGAACGCGTACGTTGCGGCTGCTCGGCGAATTACAGGGATTGCGGCAAGGTGACCGCTCCATCACCAACTACCTTAATCGAGCGCAGATCCTGGTTGAGGACTTGGCGCTCGCCGGCCGGCCGGTATCTCTAGACGATCAGAATCTCTATGTCTTCCGCGGTTTGCGTCCTGAATTCCGACCGCTGGTGGCGTCCCTTACGCGTGGTGATCCGGTGACTTTGGAGGAGATTACTGATTTTTTGGTGCATCAAGAGTATATATGCGCCGATGATGCTGTAGACCTTGGTGTGCCGGCGGCAATGGCTGCCAGTCGTGGAGGTGCTCGTCGCGGTGGTCGCCAGCAGCGCGGTGGCAGCGGTGGTTTTCGTGGTGGCTCGTCCAGTGGTCGAGGAGGTCGCTGGTCTCGCAACCGTGGTCGTGGAGGTAGATCTCGCACTATTTTCTGCCAGATATGCAACGGGTCTGGCCATTCCGCAGTTACGTGCGCTATGCCGAGTCCCCGGGGCCGCAGGCTCATATGGCTGTTTCGTCCGATGGTGCTAGTACTGCTGCCTCTCATCAGTGGTTTCCTAATACAGGGGCTACTAATCACGCGACACCCGACGCCTCTGTGATGTCCTCTACTGGCAGTTATGATGGACCGGATACTCTACGCGTCGGTAATGGGACAGGTTTGCCTATAATTAGTGTTGGTTCTGCTTCGTTAGCCTCTTCCTCTCGTTTATTTAAATTAAATGATGTGTTACGTGTCCCTGGTTTGTCATCTTCGTTAATGTCTGTGCAGAAATTTGCCAAAGATAATGCTGTTTTTTTTTAATTTCATGCCTCTTGTTTCTTTGTGAAGGATTCTATCACCAAGAAGATACCTTTTAGAGGAGGTGCGTCGGGGGGTCTTTATACATGGCCGAGTTCGAGTTCGGAGTCTGTTCCTAATGCGTTTGTTGCTGCTCGTGCATCTCCCTCCACTTGGCACATGCGGCTTCGTCACCCACATTTACGGGTTTTGCGTCAGATTTTGCAGTCTTCTGTTCGTTCATTTAATCCTAGTGATTTGTCTAGTATTTGTTCTGCTTGTCAGTTAGGGAAATCTTCCCGTTTTTCTTTACCGCGTGTTCCTACTTCTACTTCTCGTGTTTTAGAATTGGTCTATACTGATATTTGGGGCCCTGCGCCATTACCTTCTGCGAATGGTTTCAAATATTTTGTTCTGTTTGTTGACGATTTTACGCGGTATATTTGGTACTATCCCATGCGTGCAAAAACCGATTTATATACTATATTTGCGCAGTTTCGGTCACTAGTTGAACGATCATTCTCCACTAAAATCATTTCTATTCAATTGGATTTAGGGGGAGAATATAAAAAGCTTCATTCTACTTTTGCTTCTCTTGGTATACGTCACAGGCAGTCTTGTGCGTATACACATGAACAGAATGGTAGGGTCAAATTTAGGCATAGGCATATCGTAGAAACTGGGCTTGCTTTAATGGCTCAGGCTTCGGTTCCCTCTCGTTTTTGGGATTATGCCTTCGAAACGGCTGTCTATCTTATTAACAAAATGCCTACTCGTGTCTTGAATAATCAGTCTCCTCATTTCTGTTTACATAGGTCTCCGCCCTCATACTCGTTTCTTCGGGTGTTTGGCTGTCTTTGCTTTCCATTACTTCGTCCCTATAATCGTCACAAACTTCAGTACAGGTCCTCTCCTTGTGTGTTTTTAGGTTATCCTGACTCGTTCCGAGGCTATCGTTGTTCAGATATTAGCACTAATAAGGTCTTTACCTGTCGCCATGTGCGGTTTGACGAATCTGTTTTTCCCTTTGCAGTTTCTAATTCTGTGCAGGCACCCATTCAGTCTCCCGCTCCGCCATGGGGAGTGGCTACTCTACCTACTGGATTAGAGTTTGCATCTGTTCCTGTTGGCTCGGTGGATGCTTCTGTGCCGGCTAGTTCTAATGACCGCACTGTTACGGCTGAGGTGCAACCGTCTCGCCCTGGAAGGGGTCGGCGGCCTAGGCAGCCTCCTCCTCCTCGGTCTCATGTTATGGCGACTCGGAGTCAGGGTCCGACTCAGCATGTTGCTTTGTCTGCTGTGATCACACTGGAGCCCACTTGCTACTCTCAGGCTGTCCGTCACCCGGAATGGCGTGAGGCTATGGACTCGGAGTTCAACGCGTTAATTCAGAATAACACATGGCGCTTGGTTCCTTCTACTCCGGGTATGAATGTTGTTGGATGCAAGTGGGTCTTCCGCACCAAGCGGAAGGCGGATGGCACAGTTGAACGACACAAGGCTCGTCTTGTGGCCAAGGGTTTCAATCAAATAGCTGGTCAGGACTTCTTTGAGACTTTCAGTCCGGTGGTTAAGCCGACGACGGTTCGTCTTCTGCTCTCCTTGGCTGTGTCTAGAGGTTGGTCTATACGTCAGTTAGATATCCATAATGCTTTTCTGAATGGAAATCTAGCTGAGACGGTTTATATGCGACAACCTCCCGGTTATGAAGACAAGGCTGCTCCACAACATGTCTGCTTACTTCAATGGTCCTTATATGGGCTCAAGCAGGCCCCACGAGCGTGGTTTGACCGGTTGCATGCTTATCTGGTCTCTGTTGGTTTTGTGCCATCCAAGACAGATGTTTCTCTATTTGTTTACTCTCACGGAGCTGTTCAGTTATATTTTCTGGTGTATGTCGACGACATCTTGATCATGGGTTCCGATTCGACTCGGGTTGCTGGTCTGGTTGACAAGTTGGCCTTGGAGTTCAAAGTTCGTGACATGGGTGCTCCGACCTTTTTCCTTGGCATCGAGACGGTTTCGTTATTGGATGGCATGTTTCTCTCGCAGCGCCGATATATGAATGACATTCTCAAACGTTCTGGCATGGTTGATTGTAAGCCGGTGCCCACGCCTGTGTCTCTTGTGCACTCGGATGACACGGAGGTTCCCTATGCTGATCCTACACAGTATCGTAGTCTGGCAGGTGCGCTTCAGTATCTTACGGTGACTCGCCCGGATTTGTCTCATGCCGTTAACTTGTTATGCCAGCGTATGCATGCGCCAACTACAGCCCACTGGAGCATGCTTCAGCGGGTCATTCGGTATGTCAAGGGTACTTTGCATTATGGTCTCCATATTACGAAATCTTCGTCTACTGAAATTCATGCTTTTTCGGATTCGGATTGGGCTGGTAATCCTGATGATCGGAAGTCAACAAGTGGTTTTGCGGTGTTCTTTGGAAATAATCTTGTCTCTTGGTCGTGCCGGAAGCAACGCACGGTGGCTCGGTCATCCACGGAAGCTGAATACAAGGCTTTAGCGGATGTTACTGCAGAGGTGACTTGGCTAGTGTCTCTCCTGAAAGAAATCGGTATGCCTGTTCAGTCTACTCCTCGGTTATGGTGTGACAACTTGGGGGCCACGTATCTGTGTGCGAACCCGGTATTCCATGCACGCACGAAACATGTGGAGATTGACTACCATTTCGTGCGGGATAAGGTGGCTAAGAAGGAGCTTCATGTTCACTTCATCTCTACGAAAGATCAGTTGGCTGACATTTTCACCAAGCCTCTTTCGTCTTCTCGTTTTACTTTCTTACGTTCCAAGCTCAAGTTGCTCGGTCACCCCTGAGCTTGAGGGGGAGTGTTAGGACTCTAGTTGTTGTATCACACTAGGTCTCTCACTTCCAGCTACTTTATATTATCTTTGTATTGCTACATTATTAGTTGATTAATACAATCCTCATCTGTATGATAGGTATTGAGAGGAGAGTCTTTCACTTAGGAGTAATACTAGAGGAGTAATACTAGAGTTAGGTTTCAATAGAGAGCGAGATATGGTAAGATTTATTGTGTAAAATTGGTCCTAAACTCGTACTTTGAAATAGCACATGGTGGATTTAGGCTATTTCTCAATAGAAGAAGTGCCTCGCAGATTAGAGACTTTAATTTCCCGAACTGCTTTAAAATTTCTCTGTGTTATAACATAGGTTTCAACATCATTGGTCCTTAAATTTTTTCAATTGGTATCAGTTGCTAAATTTACTAGCAGGATCCTAAATTATACGAAGGAACGACACAATGAATTTTACCAAAGAAGGATTGTCTAATAGCAGACCAGTAGCTCTAAATAGTGCAAATTATTCTTATTAGAAAGATAGAATGAGAATTTACATCATGTATCAAGGGTAAAAAGTTTGCAGAGCTATAGATGAAGGATGGCAATCACCCACTAATGAAAAAGGAAACCCCAAATTGAGGAAAGGATGGTCTAAAGAAGAAATCAAGGAGTCCGACAATAATTTAAAAGCCACGAATGCAATATTTGGGGTTGTAAGTGAAGAAACTTTCAAATTGATATCTACCATAGATATAACCAAAGAGGATTGGGAAATTTTGTGCAATCATCATGAGGGAAACACAATTGATAAGCAATCAAAGCTGTAAATGTTTCAAACACAATTCGAAAATCTTAGGATGGAGGAAGATGGGAATATTACCCAATTCAATTCAATGCAAGAATCTTGGATTTAGTTGGAGCCTCATACAACCTAAGAGAACTCATTCCTGAACCAAAATTGGTTAAAAAGTTATTACTCTGATCCTTACCTAAGAGATTCTTGATAAAAGTCACAACTATCCAGGAAAGCACAAATTTGGAAACATATAAACTTAGTGACCTTATGGGAAATCTTTAGACAATGAATTGGAAATGCTACAACGAAAACCAAACAATAAGGGACTCAAATTGTATGAGGCTCCATTCAATGCAAGGAGGACATGTTACATTTGGTATTTTGCTATCGGAATCCTCAATGCACCAGGTTTACCAAGACTCACTCAAGTCTTTCTGGTAAAAGGACTCAGAAAATCTTATTAGCATAAGTCAATTGTGTGATGATAATCTCCAAGTTAAGTTTTCAAAAAACAGCTACAAATTAAAGTCTATGATCAAGAAGAAAAGTGTGTGATGCTTGGAAAAAGATCTACAGACAAGTTCTACATCTAAACTAATCAGCTTACATGCATGCCACCTTACCAAAGCAAATGAAGGCCAACTTTTGCACCAACGAATGTGACACATCAATTTCCATGATATGAAAAAGGAGCTAAAGTTAGAAGCCTACATAGGAATACTTTTGCACCAACGAATGTGACACATCAACTTCCATGATATGAAAAAGGAGCTAAAGTTAGAAGCCTACATAGGAATACCCCAACTACAAATTCATGAAAACAAAAAGTGCGATGCTTGCCTTGAAAATAAACTAGCAAGAAAAGCCCATAAGAGATTACCAAGAATCCACACTTCAAGATTCATGGAATTACTACACATGGATCTATTTGGTCAAACCCAAATAGAAAGAATAGGAAGTAAGTGATATGTCTATGTAACAGTAGATGGCTACTCAACTTTAATTACGTAAATTTCTTTATAGAAAAATTAGACACCTTCAAAAGTTTACAAAATCTCATCAACAAATTCCAAATTGAAAAGGATGAAAAATTATGAAAATGCATACAATTAAGAAGTGATCATAGAATTGAGAATACTCACTTTAAGATCTACTGTGAAGAAAATGGAATACACCATACATTTTTTTCTGGGCGAGGGGTTCGCACCTGAACACACTCCTATATATATAGGGGCACGCTCAGGAGCGACCATCGCCTAGGAAGGAATGCTTCGTAACCGTCCACGTGTCCAGATCAACGATTCAGATGTAATTTAGAAAAAACGACGCTCGTAAATAACTCAAACTTTGGTGCAAGTAATTGTGTTTTAAGTGCACCTAGTTTCACTTACAAGTGCACATATTTTCACTTACAAGTGCAAGTAATTCACCTTGTTTGCATTCATGCACCTAGGTGCACCTACTTATAACGTTATGTGCACTTAGTATTGAGCTCAGCGTACATTTTACTTGCACTTGTGCACCTATTTTCACTTACAAGTGCAAGTAACTTACCTTATTAACATTCATGCACCTAAGTGCACCTAGTTATAACGTTAGGTGCAACTACATCTGGACATGTGGGTGGATGACATGCATTCTCAGTTCTCTCCTGGGCGAGTGGTTCCCCCTGAATGCAATCCTATATATATATATATATATATATATAAAATTCAGTTCCCGTGCTGTGGGTTGTTTTTCGTGCGGTGGCTTTAGGTGCATGATTTTCTTTCTTAAGATGCATGATTTGTATGCTTAAGGTGTGTGAGTGTTAAAGCTTAAGGTACGCGATTTTGCTTCTTAAAGTGCATGATATGTATGCTCAAGGTGCGTGATATGTATGCTTAAAGTGAGTGAGTTGTTGAAACTTAAGGTGTGTCATTTTAAAACCTTAGGTGCGTGGTTTGTGTTCTTAAGGTGCGTGACTTTTGTACTTAAGGTTTCGTGGTTTATGTGCTTAAAGTGCGCAGTGTATTCTCAACTGAAGGTGCACCATTTAAAAACTTCAACTGAAGGTGCACCATTTAAAAACTTTAGGTGCGTGGTTTATGTTTTTAGTTTAAGATGCGTGGTTTTTGTACTTAAGGTGCACCGTTTTAATGTTTAAGGTGAGTACCGCACAACCACACGGAAAGATATATACCCGCTTCTAAGCCCTTATATATATATATATATATATATGCAACTTTAATTATATTGTTCACAATAGATCGAGTACAATTATTACATGTTTGGTTTAATGCAGTTTCAAGCCGACACAATTATCATGCCACAAATAAGTTCCCACTTTGGCTATTATCGAAACGGAGATTTCTCTACACCAGTTCCTGTACAGCAGGTAGGTGCATGCTGTGCATTTTATTGCGGAGTAATTAGCTAGCTAGCTAGCTAATATAAACTATTTTAGTTGAAAGCTAAGTGTTATAGCTACATCATAAAGATCAGGCATGCAGATTATGATGAATTAAAATTTGTGATGATATATTAATTTTGTTGCATTATATTGCAGACTGATGTTTACATAAAGGACACCTTCGGGTTTAGAACATTGGATAAAGCCGGAAAAGTTAAGTTCTTCAAGGTGCCTGGACAGCACCTTGTAATAACAATTGATGAAATTAAGGAGTATATTATTCCCTTCATGGAATGATACGACGCAGGCAGGACAAGGACTTGATGATGTCAATTATTGTTATCCACATACAATACAATACACTACAATAAATAAAGCGATACATCATCATATTGTTCTGTATGTTATATCTATCTATCAAATTAAAAATCTATATGATTACGTACGTGTAAAGCATTTTAATTATACTAATACTAGTTATCAACGCGCGTTGCGCAATTAAACCAATGCCCAATGCGTATTTTTAAATTAGTGTTCTTTAATTGGTTAAAGTAGTCATATAATAATTAAAAAAATAGTCTCGATGCTTATATATTTTATTAATAAAACATAACGAAATTGTAAAAAGCTAAATTGCAACTAAAATAAGTAGAAACAAATAAACCACTTACATGGGAGGAAATGGCGTGTCATCATTGTCACTTGTTTGGACACCGGTCCGACCATTTAAAGTCCATGTGTAATTGTATTTGTGATCAAGTACTTTATAGTTTGTCCGGACAGGTTTGACAATGACATTTGAGATGATGTACCATTTGTTGGTCTGTAAAGTGCTATCATACATTCCAAGTCATTATCAAATACTATTGATTGAACCCGAGTTCCTTGCATTTAGATATAGCATTTACAATGATGTTGCTGGTGAATAGAGAGCATCTTCATAATAATAATAATAATAATAATAATAATGATAATAATAATAATAATAATAATAATGATAATAATAATAATAATAATAAAGGGAGAAAATTTTTACTATTTACTTACTGTTTCATCCTCAAGTACGATGAGCATATACTTTTTCTCAGGCGTTCCAATAGCGTTTTTTGGTTCGTTTTTCTCAATGACATGAACTGTACAACTCCAGCCCACAGTTTGTGTGTCAATATCAATTAACTTTACTGCATTTGTCATTACTAATATCCTTGTGTCATGGAAAATATGTTCATAAAGATGTTATGAAATAATATAATGGAACCACAACATAAATTCAAAAACCATAGATTAGGGAGTTAGGAGTAACTAAAATGTGTAGATTATAGAGGAATATAATGAGAACCACAACATTACATACAATGATACAAGTATAGATGAACAGATTATACAATAATATATTTACATAACGATATTGAAGTTATACTAATTAATGAGTATACATCATTGATTTTAAAAAAAAACTGTAATCATTATGAGTACAAATACAAATAATAGAATTAGCATGATAATATTTTGACAATCATACCTATAGAATGTCAAGTAGTAGATGGTGTGTTGCAGAATATGTTAGGTTTAGTTTTGGGTGAATACCAGTGAGAAAGGAGGGTTTATATATTGTTGTTTGGGTAGAATAATGGTTTAGTTAGAATCTATACAAAATTGTATTATAGAATCTTATTAAGACTTCAATATTCTAATTTTAAGTTAGGAATCTATACAAATTGTATTATAGAATATTGCCAATTTGTTTGAAAACTGCAATAAAGAAACAAATTGCCTAAAGGAATTTATTTAAACTTCCGTTATTTAACGGAAAATTTGGTAAAATTATAAAAGATTAGGATATATTAGGAATTTAATTGGAGGTTGCACAATAAGAAGAACACAAAGTACAATATGTTATAGCAGACTATTACTGTAACACCCCAATTTTCAACTCTTACATTAATTACAAATCAATATTCATATGCTGCGGAAGCTTACATCTTATCAGCAGAAAACTGGGTGCTACCGCCACACCTAGAGTGAATTCTATCACTTCTTTGACAAACTCCACTCTAAGTGCACAGGCTAAACTTACAACATTAACAACAATCCCTGTCTGCATCAAAGAGTAGACCCCAACCTGCACTTCCATCCTATTTAGAGCTCATCGGCTACAGGAGTCCACACTAAACTGCATCTGATAAGAACACATTGAAGTGCAGTTAGCGCGAGGCTAAGTAAGGATATCCGTTGTCACTTAAAAGTAGACAAAGGTTTGAAAACACGCATAAAAGAATTTTTGGTAACTTGTACCCAATTGATGAGATTTCACCTGCAAATAAGTTAACAATAAAGACTTTGCATAAAAAAAGAGTTTAGTGAAGCAACATCCACCTGTCTCGTAAGACAAAATCATTTCTTTCTCAGCTTTAAAACTTCCTTAGTTTCATAAGGAAATTCTCATCACTTTTCACTTTTCAAAGAGAGATCACCCCCAACCTTTGGGTATTTTCACTTTTCACCATCTCTTTTCCGTAGCTACAGCGTAACTACATTCATATTTCAAAATCCACTTGGTCCTAGATAGAAAGTGTGAAGCCTCTGGAGTATTCTTTCTCCACTTTTGACTGACCACTTGGATCGTTCAACTCGGGTTCAGTGGTCATCGCCCGGTCTAATACTGATCCCCTGGACTTATAGGAGCGTTAGAATGATTCCTAGCTAGCCTCACTAGGTTCATAAGAACGACTCCTACCCGAAAATAGAGTTACTATACTTAAGTGTGCACACCCCCGCAGGAGACCCTTTTCCTTCCGGGTGATATAGTACTCGGCGAATAGACTTCGCCCACAACAGTATGAACTGGTCATACAATAACATAACCACCATACGAGAAAGGCACTTTAAGCTCTTTATCCCGTAGGCTACAAGACAAGTCTTCACACACTTTTACTAGAACGAAAGGTTTTCAAACATCATTTTTCATCAATCAAGTGAGGTACACACTCACTAAAAAATGGTATTTGCCTCAAAAATAAGGTTTTGACAACCTATATCCAAAAATAGCGTACGTTTTTCAACGTAAAGTTTTATAAACATTTTTACTTGCCCAAAGGCTTTTCAACATAGTCCCAAACCATTTTGGAAGAAAAACTCCAGCCCACAGTTTGTGTGTCAATATCAATTAACTTTACTGCATTTGTCATTACTAATATCCTTGTGTCATGGAAAATATGGTCATAAACGATGTTATGAAATAATATAATGGGAACCACAACATAAATTCAAAAACCATAGATTAGGGAGTTAGGATTAACTAAATTGTGTAGATTATAGATCGAGGAATATAATGAGAACCACAACATTACATACAATGATACAAGTATAGATTAACAGATTATACAATAAATATATTTACATAACGATATTGAAGTTATACTAATTAATGAGTATAACATCATTGATTTAAAAAAAAAAACTGTAATCATTATGAGTACAAATACAAATAATAGAATTAACATGATAATATTTTGACAATCATACCTATAGAATGCCAAGTAGATAGATGGTGTGTTGCAAAATATGTTAGGTTTAGTTTTGGGTGAATACCAGTGAGAAAGTAGAGGGATTTATATATTGTTGTTTTGGGTAGAATAATGGTTTAGTAAGGAATCTATACAAAATTGTATTATAGAATCTTATTAAGACTTCAATATTCTAATTTTAAGTTAGGAATCTATACAGAATTGTATTATAGAATATTGCCAATTTGTTTGAAAACTGCAATAAAGAAACAAATTGCCTAAAGAATT
Source organism: Ipomoea triloba (assembly GCF_003576645.1). NCBI lineage: Eukaryota > Viridiplantae > Streptophyta > Magnoliopsida > Solanales > Convolvulaceae > Ipomoea > Ipomoea triloba. The sequence continues at coordinate 3,727,959 of NC_044921.1, read as the reverse complement.
TAATTTTAACTTCCGTTATATTTAACGGAAATATTTGGTAAAATTATAAAAGATTAGGATATATTAGGAATTTAATTGGAGGTTGCACAATAAGAAGAACACAAAGTACAATATGTTATAGCAGACTATTACTGTAACACCCCAATTTTCAACTCTTACATTAATTACAAATCAATATTCATATGCTGCGGAAGCTTACATCTTATCAGCAGAAAACTGGGTGCTACCGCCACACCTAGAGTGAATTCTATCACTTCTTTGACAAACTCCACTCTAAGTGCACAGGCTAAACTTACAACATTAACAACAATCCCTGTCTGCATCAAAGAGTAGACCCCAACCTGCACTTCCATCCTATTT
>NC_044921.1:3706457-3727574 GCF_003576645.1 Ipomoea triloba | reverse complement strand
AGAGCTCATCGGCTACAGGAGTCCACACTAAACTGCATCTGATAAGAACACATTGAAGTGCAGTTAGCGCGAGGCTAAGTAAGGATATCCGTTGTCACTTAAAAGTAGACAAAGGTTTGAAAACACGCATAAAAGAATTTTTGGTAACTTGTACCCAATTGATGAGATTTCACCTGCAAATAAGTTAACAATAAAGACTTTGCATAAAAAAAGAGTTTAGTGAAGCAACATCCACCTGTCTCGTAAGACAAAATCATTTCTTTCTCAGCTTTAAAACTTCCTTAGTTTCATAAGGAAATTCTCATCACTTTTCACTTTTCAAAGAGAGATCACCCCCAACCTTTGGGTATTTTCACTTTTCACCATCTCTTTTCCGTAGCTACAGCGTAACTACATTCATATTTCAAAATCCACTTGGTCCTAGATAGAAAGTGTGAAGCCTCTGGAGTATTCTTTCTCCACTTTTGACTGACCACTTGGATCGTTCAACTCGGGTTCAGTGGTCATCGCCCGGTCTAATACTGATCCCCTGGACTTATAGGAGCGTTAGAATGATTCCTAGCTAGCCTCACTAGGTTCATAAGAACGACTCCTACCCGAAAATAGAGTTACTATACTTAAGTGTGCACACCCCCGCAGGAGACCCTTTTCCTTCCGGGTGATATAGTACTCGGCGAATAGACTTCGCCCACAACAGTATGAACTGGTCATACAATAACATAACCACCATACGAGAAAGGCACTTTAAGCTCTTTATCCCGTAGGCTACAAGACAAGTCTTCACACACTTTTACTAGAACGAAAGGTTTTCAAACATCATTTTTCATCAATCAAGTGAGGTACACACTCACTAAAAAATGGTATTTGCCTCAAAAATAAGGTTTTGACAACCTATATCCAAAAATAGCGTACGTTTTTCAACGTAAAGTTTTATAAACATTTTTACTTGCCCAAAGGCTTTTCAACATAGTCCCAAACCATTTTGGAAGAAACTCAATGACATGAACTGTACAACTCCAGCCCACAGTTTGTGTGTCAATATCAATTAACTTTACTGCATTTGTCATTACTAATATCCTTGTGTCATGGAAAATATGGTCATAAACGATGTTATGAAATAATATAATGGGAACCACAACATAAATTCAAAAACCATAGATTAGGGAGTTAGGATTAACTAAATTGTGTAGATTATAGATCGAGGAATATAATGAGAACCACAACATTACATACAATGATACAAGTATAGATTAACAGATTATACAATAAATATATTTACATAACGATATTGAAGTTATACTAATTAATGAGTATAACATCATTGATTTAAAAAAAAAAACTGTAATCATTATGAGTACAAATACAAATAATAGAATTAACATGATAATATTTTGACAATCATACCTATAGAATGCCAAGTAGATAGATGGTGTGTTGCAAAATATGTTAGGTTTAGTTTTGGGTGAATACCAGTGAGAAAGTAGAGGGATTTATATATTGTTGTTTTGGGTAGAATAATGGTTTAGTAAGGAATCTATACAAAATTGTATTATAGAATCTTATTAAGACTTCAATATTCTAATTTTAAGTTAGGAATCTATACAGAATTGTATTATAGAATATTGCCAATTTGTTTGAAAACTGCAATAAAGAAACAAATTGCCTAAAGAATTTAATTTTAACTTCCGTTATATTTAACGGAAATATTTGGTAAAATTATAAAAGATTAGGATATATTAGGAATTTAATTGGAGGTTGCACAATAAGAAGAACACAAAGTACAATATGTTATAGCAGACTATTACTGTAACACCCCAATTTTCAACTCTTACATTAATTACAAATCAATATTCATATGCTGCGGAAGCTTACATCTTATCAGCAGAAAACTGGGTGCTACCGCCACACCTAGAGTGAATTCTATCACTTCTTTGACAAACTCCACTCTAAGTGCACAGGCTAAACTTACAACATTAACAACAATCCCTGTCTGCATCAAAGAGTAGACCCCAACCTGCACTTCCATCCTATTTAGCATCAAAGAGTAGACCCCAACCTGCACTTCCATCCTATTTAGAGCCAAAGAGTAGACCCCAACCTGCACTTCCATCCTATTTAGAGCTCATCGGTAGACCCCAACCTGCACTTCCATCCTATTTAGAGCTCATCGGCTACACCCAACCTGCACTTCCATCCTATTTAGAGCTCATCGGCTACAGCCAACCTGCACTTCCATCCTATTTAGAGCTCATCGGCTACAGGAGTCCACACTAAACTGCATCTGATAAGAACACATTGAAGTGCAGTTAGCGCGACAGCTAAGTAAGGATATCCGTTGTCACTTAAAAGTAGACAAAGGTTTGAAAACACGCATAAAAGAATTTTGGTAACTTGTACCCAATTGATGAGATTTCACCTGCAAATAAGTTAATAATAAAGACTTTGCATAAAAAAAGAGTTTAGTGAAGCAACATCCACCTGTCTCGTAAGACAAAATCATTTCTTTCTCAGCTTTAAAACTTCCTTAGTTTCATAAGGAAATTCTCATCACTTTTCACTTTTCAAAGAGATATCACCCCCAACCTTTGGGTATTTTCACTTTTCACCATCTCTTTTCCGTAGCTACAGCGTAACTACATTCATATTTCAAAATCCACTTGGTCCTAGATAGAAAGTGTGAAGCCTCTGGAGTATTCTTTCTCCACTTTTGACTGACCACTTGGATCGTTCAACTCGGGTTCAGTGGTCATCGCCCGGTCTAATACTGATCCCCTGGACTTATAGGAGCGTTAGACTGATTCCTAGCTAGCCTCACTAGGTTCATAAGAACGACTCCTACCCGAAAATAGAGTTACTATACTTAAGTGTGCACACCCCTGCAGGAGACCCTTTTCCTTCCGGGTGATATAGTACTCGGCGAATAGACTTCGCCCACAACAGTATGAACTGGTCATACAATAACATAACCACCATACGAGAAAGGCACTTTAAGCTCTTTATCCCGTAGGCTACAAGACAAGGTCCTTCACCACTTTTACTAGAACGAAGGGTTTTCAAACATCATTTTCTCATCAATCAAGTGAGGTACACACTCACTAAAAAAAATGGTATTTGCCTCAAAAATAAGGTTTTGACAACCTATATACCAAAATAGCGTACGTTTTTCAACGTAAGTTTTATAAACATTTTTACTTGCCCAAAGGCTTTTCAACATAGTTCCCAAAACCATTTTGGAAGAAAGCACCTCTGAACACAAGCTGGACACACATCGGATACTTATGTATTCTACTAACACTACATATATCCATTCTCAATACTATTATTATAATAGTACGAACCCATAGTCAATCATTTATGAATCAATCGATTCATAGCACCATTAATATTAACATCCTTAACCTTATTCCTTATCATGAATCTCAGTTCATCTTACAATCCAATCATCGTCGGTGATCCATAATCATGGTTCCACCATCAACTAATAATAGATAGTTGTCCTTGTCATTATCGCCATTGACAACTACCATCATGATCAACACCATTAGATCGTAACTTGAGGTAAAGTCATTACCTAACCATAATCCAAAGTCGTTCAACAACTATTTCCTCAAAATTCACCATATACAATCTTTATCTCAATATTTCCATATAACAATTTCCTTAATAAACAACGTAATATCATCACCACTCAAAATTCCTTTAAACCATAATATCTTTACCAAAGAGATATTTTAAATCCTCAAGTAAACACCAACAATCCCCAAATCAAAAGAATCACTTCCAAGTTCTTAAAATAATAACCAAAGAGAGAATTTCAACCTCTCCAAATAAATTCTGAAGGAGTAATTCCAATCTTTCAACATAACCACCAAATAGAGAGTATTGCCCATAACAAAGATCTCACAATAATCACCAAAGATAATCCTTCAAATAATTAGTCCCACCTTGATAATATATTAATTACCATTCCGTCTATTCATCCAGTCATTAAACCTTAATAACTATTATCAGTCCTTAATCACTATAATTAGAGCTTAATTACCTCATGAACTCCACTGTTAATCCATCATTAATTACTAAGTCCTTAATTAAGCTCTAATTACTATCTATAATCATTACAATCATCAATAATAACCATCCTAACTTTATCACCATTTCATAACCCATGTATCAACATGTTATAACATCATCATCATTCTCATAACCTCTTAGGTTCATTACAACCCATCATCTAAACCTCAAAAATCAAAGCTTATTTTGATCTCACGAACATCAAACAACCACATCATCTAAACATCAATAGTCAATAATCAAGCTTACACCATTTAATCTTACTTTCGCGCCCTTGGACGCGCGTCCGTTACCGCGTCCACGGGTTCTGCCTAGTTCTGAACCTACTGGACTCCACTGGACGCGCGTCCAGGGCCGCGTCCAACACGTTCTGCCTATTCTGGACAAATTTCAGCTTGGCGCAGTCCGAAAGATTGAGCCGGTAAAAATAATTCCCGAACTCTTTTTCACTTGAAATTTTTATGGTAGAACCCCAACTCATAGTACTTGATGTCCATAAAAAGTTTTGATCATTTTGATCCGCGAATAAACACAGAAAATTCCATTTTTGCCCTTGGCAATGTGCTGTCCAGAATTTTTTCCTCTGTGGACCAGTTTTGGAAAAAAAATTGAAAACCATAATTATACTACTCCGATCATTATGAAATTTTATATGCAGGTTCTACACTTATTGAACTACATATCTGAAGAAAATAGAATCAAAATACCTTACCAATTTTTCCCAATAAATCTCGGAAGTTACTGCCAGAGACTATCTTGATTTTTTTTCAATATTTCCACAAGTATAAGCCTATATGGACATAAATATAATATGTACATGCATATACAAGCTATGAACATGTATACAAACATATTCATAAAACTCCTAATCTCATCATTCACTAGCAATTGTCCATTTTCAAGTGACTAAACCGACTTAAGGGATTCCTTACCTCCCAAGTAGCTTTTAAAACCGTAGAAAGTGTTGTGATCCTCCCCTCCAAATTTCCACCGAAGATCCTAAATAATTCTCACCATAACAACAATATTTCCAAGGATTCTTAGCTTACAATAAGTTTTGGAAAGAATTCTAATCTTTTAACCGAATAAAATCCAAAGTCTTACCTAGGATGGAAGAACTTGGTGAAGAACTTGGCTATGGAGTTCTTGAACAAAGGATGAAGATGAAGATGAGATCTATTTTCTCTCTCCTTTCCCTTAATATTTTCGGCCAAGATGAAGGAAATGCAAGACTTGGAGCTTAAGCTAATTAAAATCTTATCCATAATCATCTCTTAAAAATAATATTTTAATCATATGGTAAAAATTGTGACACTTGTCACTATTCCCATGGTAAGTTCTTAAAGGATAAGATTTGCTAGACAGTTAGGGATTAAATCAGATGAATGCTCGGTGGAAAATCACTTAATTCGGGAAAATCTTAATACCAAAATTATTCTAAAAATAATCCCGTCATTAACCACCAAAATCGGAAAATTCCCGGCATATCGCGAAATTCAGCGGTTCGCAGGTTCGCAATAAATTTCCATCCTTATAGTCCATCTAATCCCAACTTAACTAAGTAAGAAGTTCATACTTAGTCATATTATGTATAACAGTCCATTTCCTAGGGAAATCTGAGCTGAAAATTCGTCCTTAAAAATTTTACGGTTCGTGACCGGCAAGTATAATCGCAGCTTATTTCCTAGACTCATTGGAATAGGCGAGGGGTTACAATTACACCGACATTTTTTTAGTTCCAGTTAAGGCTCTAACATTATTGGCTCTTATTATAAGTGTAGATATAATAGGGAGAATTGCAAATTTTTTTTCCATAATTTGTACGATAAATGTAAAATTTATCCATAATTGTTGACCATGCGCACTTTTCATCCCTAATTGTTGATCATTGTTGCGTCATCTAGTTCCTTTATTTTATTTCTCTACGTTGATTGATTTATTTATTTTTCTATTCGTCACTGTGTCTGACACAAGCAGTAAAACAGATACTTAATTTGGTTAAAATTAAGTAGGAATTTACAATTGATATTAGAGCCCGGTGACTTAATTTATTAATCCAGTATCAGGCACTGTTCCAAAAAATCCCCGCCTAGGCACCCACCTAGGCGCTAGGCGCTCCGAGACCGAGGCGAATTGCTTCCTAGGCGTCCGCCTAGGTGGCTGGCCGCCTAGGAGTCCACCTAGCGCCTAACTCGGCCAACTGGGCCGAGTTGACAGCCGACTGGGCCGAATTTGGCCGAGTTAACTCGCCCAACTCGACAGAGTTAGCCGAGTTAACTCGAGCGAGTCGGCCTTGTTAATTTTATTATTATATTTATATATATATTTAAATTTATTTATTTATATAAGTAAGAGAAGAGATATATATATAATATAATATATGACATACACCCACACACATGAATTAATTTTTTATTTTTATAGGTCGTCGCCTAGACCGCTTTGGCGCTAGTCTACCGCCCGACTAGCGCCTAGCGCCTACTGCAACCATGGTATCGGGTGTTTCATGTTTCTTGAACTCAAATAATCATCTCATGTGTGTGCTTTTAGTGATTTTATTTATCATGCTTTATTCGTGCTTACCTGTATTTAAGTGTTTCAAGATGGACTGGATTTTAAGACTATCAGAGTTAATAGGGCTAACTATGCTAACCGGAAAGATAATACTAAAATGCATCTCAAAGCACAAGGAAAAATAGTATGGAGGTCTGTGTTATCTGGATGGGAACATCCAACTAAGCGTATTCCAGCTGAAGGTGATCCACCTATACCAAAACCTGAAATTGATTAGTCAGATGTTGAAATTACATTGGCTAACTACAACAATAAAGCATGAGATATAATCTTCTTATTATTGATGCATGATGATCAATTCACACTTATTGTTGGGCATGACTCTGCAAAAGATGCATGGGAAATACTGCAGACCACTTATGAAAGTACAATTTCAGTGAACCAATCAAAATTGTAACTCATCTAGACAGATTTTGAGCAACTTAGAATGAAGGAAGAAGAAACCATAGTAGATTTTCATGCACGAGGTCAGGAACTTGCAAATCGTGCTATATGTTGTCCTTGGTGAAACATTTCTTCAACAAAAACTGATAAAGAAAATTCTTAGGTCCCTGTCTCAGCAGTTCCGAATTAAAGTAACTGCTACTCAGGAGCATGCTGGTTGGAAAAATAAGTTTGTTGCACAACTAATGGGAAATTTATAGACTTACGACATGGAGATTCTCTCGGATCACAAGAAATTAAAAAGGAGAAAAACATTGCATTTGCTGTTGAAGAACACAATTTTGAGTCAGACTCAGATGAGTCTTAAGATGATCCAGTTGTTTTACTAACAAAACAAATTTCTAAATTTTTGAAATAGGTAAAACAAAAGAATACCACACGTGGTGACAAATATATATATATATATGTATATATATATATATATATATATATATATATATAAAGAAGGAACATGCTCAACTTATTCAAAAACTCAACTAGAAATGGTTCTTCAAATCACAACAAAGGCTCATCATCAAGGTTTTCTCACTTGAGGGAACACTTGTTGGTCCCGGTGAGGATTAGATTCAAGTCTAGAAGGGGCAGGGCGGGGCGGGGGTGAGTATAATTGTAAGCTTTTAAAATATAATCACGAATGGTTAAGGATACCCGAGAGGTAGCTTTAATTACTCGGTGAGAGTTCGTATGCTCAACGGGAAAATGTATTTTCAACCCTTTTTGAAATTCTTTGCACTTTAGGTTCGCTTGATCAAATTCTTAGGTTTGGTTGTCAATATAAGTGTAAAGTAGTAAATAGTATTAAAGAGAGTGAGAGAGAGATTTTATAGTGGTCTGGCTATAACTAGTTTACTACACCCTTCTTCACAACTCGTGAAGGGTTGCACTATCTTCCAATACAAATCCTGACGTTCACCCCTTAACCACAAAGCTGGTAATGAACTCCATACCACACAAATTTTTCAACTCATCACAATCGAGTTTACTCCACGTCTTTCTACTACAACGAAGTAGAGATACATGTTATGAGTAAATAAGTTCCTTCTTTTCTATCTAAGAGATCTTAGCTTCTTGAATCTAGATGTTTGGCGTTTGAAGCAGCTCAAAATGCTTGAATGCTTTTTCACACTTGGAATTTTCAATTGAGCAACCTCTTCTTCAGCTAAGGAAGAGGGTTTATTGGAGCTTTGAAAAATAGTTCCGTTGGGGGGAAAACTACTTTCAAATACCTTAGTGACCCGCAGGTAGGGACCGACGGGTAATCCGGAGGGTACGTAGGTGAGTGTGTCAGTGTAACACGCATTGTGTATTTTCTGGTATACGATTTAGCGCATGATTTTAGCTATCCTTAGTATGGTTTAGTTTGTGGTGTGAGCTTCGGGGACGAAATTAAACATCAGTTAAGGAGAGTAGATTGTAATATCCAGTTATTTTTGGAACAATTATTTTGACATTTATACCCTCAAAATTAATTTATTATATGATCCAAAATTATTCTAACCTATTATTAAATTATTTTATGCGGCCAAAATTATTTTGAGAATATTGCATTAATATTAATCTAAAGATATTATAGTTTATCAATCCATGTTATTTATATTCAGCCTAATAATTTTATAATACTAATAAATATACAATAGCTTTCTAAATAAATCCCATGGAGGTGTTCAAACTATTCTTTTTGTCCTCGTACGTTGATGAAGACGTTCCCAGTTTTATGCTTCCTTATGAGTCTACAATTTATTACTTTGTATATTTTCATCTAATATGTTAACTATATTTATTACAATCCTTCCAAAATTAAAATACCTCTCAATTGTATTTTTTGCCCTCTCTTATTATTTATGGTTAGAATCTCCACATTATTGTGGATACAATCATAGCCCTTGATTGCACTTATTTGAATGTCTTGGATTTGTCCTCATTGTCTTCTATTACTACGTGCCCTCAGGTGAATATATATATATATATATATATATATATATATATATATATATATAATGAGGGAGTGAGCATTAACAAACCTGTCGGAGTTTTATGTTCCACAACTGAATTAAAACTTATCCCTTATAATGCTCTTTGCACATTTGGTTAACTTTATTAAATATTAGGCTTGGTCGTGAGTGATATGCAAGCAATAGAGAAATAAACAAAGTAGAGAGAGAGAGAGGGAGGGAGGGAGGGAGGGAGGGCGAGTGGGAGAGGGAGAGAGAGAGGGAGAGGGAGATACAGAGTTTTTATAGTGGTTGGACTGTTAATTAAGCCTACTCCACACTTCTTTACAACTTGTGAAGGTTTGCACAAAAACTCCTTAGTACAAAACACCACCAAGTTTTCCCCTTGATCACGAAGCCAGACAACAAACGTGAACCACACCAGGTTTTTCAACTTCTCCGAGTTTACTCCGCCTATTTCAACTAATCCAAGTAGATATTTGAAGGTTTTAAGATTTGGTTACTTCTTTTCTCCAACTGAAATCTTGGCTTCTTAAGTCTGGATCTTCTTGGTTTGAAGCAGCTCAAGATTTCTTAATTATGGATATTTGCGATGTAGCTTATCTCTCTTTTTTCAATCACTTATTGCAAATGCTTGATGTTCTAATGCTTTTCACACACTTAGAAATTGTTAAAAATGACTTGCGCCTTATTTTGTGAGTGAAGAGGGTATATATATATATATAATAACAAAAGTGCCTAGCAAAGAGTTTTCCCCCAAAACTTAGGGCTATTTTTGTAATATTAACAGTTGGACAAAAATGTCATTTTACAAGTATTTACACCTATAAATACACCTATGTAACTATGCTTATGATCTTAATTCCTCCTTTTTAATTTCTCATGAGTCACCTCCTAAGCAATATTTTTCTTCTCCAGATCAATCTTCATCTTCTCCATTTGCAGATGACCTTGAACTTCTAAACAATCTTCATCTTTTCAGCATTGATCGCACAAATCCCTCTAAGAGTATTCATCTTCTCCTGTGCAATCTTCATCTTCTCCATTTGTAGATGGCATTGAACTTCAAAGCAATCTTCATCATCTCAGCACTGATCACACAAATCATTCCAAGTAATATTCATCATCTCTAATGCAATCTTCATCTTTTACATTTGTAAATGGCTTTAAACATCAAAACAATCTTCATCATCTCAGCACTGATCGCACAAATCATTCCAAGTAATATTCATCTTTTCCAATGCAATCTTCATCTTTTACATTTGCAAATGGCTTTAAACTTCAAAGTAATCTTCATCTTCTCAACACGTACTGATCGCATAAATCCATAACTATTCTTGAACAGCACGAAAAACAACACAATATTGTTATTGAAAACACAACTATTTCAGCGGTTTTGATGAATCACAACATAATGTTCTCAGTTGTAAATTTAAATTACAAATAAAAATTTCTCCTATTAAAAGGTAGAGAAAAATGAGATTAAAACAAAAAAAAAACAAAAAAAAAAGTATAATTTGTTTATTAATAATTTTCAGACTTAAGATTATTACACTAACAATTATATTTATTATTCTAATTAAGCTAATAATTATACCTATTACTATTTTCATAATTTAACGAATTAATTGGATAGATTTAAATATAATTAAGGAATAATTATTTTGCTTATTAAAGAATTAATTGAATATGTTTTAAAATGATTGAATCCTGGCAAATAAATTTTTTAAAAAATCATACAATTATTAAATTAATTGTAATTATAATAATAATTATTATTCTAATTATTGAATTAAAGAATTAATTGTAATAAAGCAAATAATGATCCATACTTCATAGTACACTATTAATTATAATTATTATTCTAATTAAGTTAATAATTATAGATATTACTATACATATATTACTATATATATATACATACATATATATATATATATATATATATATATAAAGGAATTAATCTAATTACAATTATAACTAAGAAATTAACAAATTAATTGTAATAAAGCTAATTATGGTTTATACTTCATATTAGTACACAAATAATTATAATTATTATTCTAATTAAACTAATAATGATACATATTACTATATAGATATTACTATTTTCTAAAATTAAGAAATTAATTGAATAGATTTTATAATTAAGGAATTGTTGCTAATTAAGGAATTAATTGAATAGATTTTAATATAAACGAATCTTGTATGGAAAATAAATTTTAAAAAAATCCATACAATTAATTAATTAATTTTAATTACAATTATTATTGTTATTATTATTCTAATTAAGGAATTAAGAAATTAATTGTATAAATTAAATGTAATTAAGGAATTATTATTTTTCTAATTATGAAATTGATTGAATAGATTTTAATATGATTGACTAATAATTATTTTTTTAATTAAATTAATAATTAGAAAAATTAATATACAGATATTATATATGGTAATTAATTCAATAATTTCACAAATTACTATACATATATTACTCATTAAACTAATTTTTCACCTTTTATTTGGTTGATTTTTATATTTTCCCTAATATACTTTTTATCTAATCAATTTCAATACTACTATATAAATCATGCATTTAAAGAATTATATAACCTTATCAATTCCACGTCTTCCGATTTATCTCACTATTTTAGCCACATAATAAAAAATATATACATATTAGTATATGAAATTAGTATACTATAATATTAAGAAATGAGTAATTAATTAAATTAATCTAATAATAAACCAGACCTGATTAGTGTATACATAAAATATTACTACACAATTTTACACCTTTTATTAGGTTTTTATATATGGTAATTAAGTCAATAATTAGATAAATTACTATATAGATATTACTAATTAAGTCATTTTCTCACATTTTATTAAGTTGCTTTATACTTTTGTATTATATATATATATATATATATATATATATATATATATATATAAAGAATTAAGGAATAATAATGAATTAATTGTAATTAAACTCTTAATGTTCCATACTACAAATTAGTATACCCATTATATTATTAAACCATTTTCTTTCCATTGATTAGCCTGTTTTTATACTTTTTCTAATATAGTTTTTATGTAATCAATTTCAATACCATTATATAATTCATGCTTTTCAGAATTATATAACCTTACCAATTTCACATCTTCCAACTTTATCTTATTGTTTTAGCAACATAATAAAAAAATATGCACATAATGAACCCAACTTTTGTTTTACTCAATAAAATAAATGTCTATAGTACTGCGTGGCAATAAGGGCACGGTTGATTCAATTGTATGAATAAATAATAATATCCTAATAATTATTATGATAATTAATGAATTAATAGCACACATATTAATATAATTAACTAATAATTATTATAGTAATTAAATAATAATTACACATATATTAGTATAATTAAAATTAAATATGGGTCAATGGATTTTTAATATAATATATATATAAAAGGTATAATACTATGGAAATAAAATAAATTATCATTCATATTCTTTCGTGTAATTACTATGGTAATTAAGGAATTAATTGTAGATATTAGTATAATTAAGTAATAATTATTATGTTAAGTAAACTAATAATTATAAAAATATTAGTATATTTAAAATTAAACATGAGCCGTTCGATTTATTTTTATAACAATTACAATTAATTCATTCAGATATGGATGAGGAGGAAAAAAAATAAATGCGATATGGTGAAAAGGAATATACTTAAGGTATAAAAGTATAACAGGATTGATTATTATTAATAAAAGGCAAATTTCAAATTATTACGGAGTAATTCTTAATTAATAATTAATTAATAATAATAATAATAATTATTATTATTATTATAATCAGATAATAGCAGGAGTGATTATTATTATTAATATTAATCAATCAATAATTATTATTAATCAATTATTTTAAAGTTTTCCAAATAAATTTCTATCTAATAAATTCCCATACCACTATCTAAATCATGCAACCATGCAACCAATTTCACATCTTTTGTTCACTCCATCTTACCACTTTAGCTTCATACACACAAAAAAATCTACATACAATGACCCCTATTTTTGTTTTGCTATAAATAAGATAAACGTCTTCAGTACTGCGTGGGCAATCAAAGTACAATTGATTCGTCTTTACGAAGTCAAGAACAACCGAGGAGAAACCTTAGAATATGTGTTGGAAGATGTGGAGGTATATGTTCTTTACATATTGTGTGTATATATATATATATATATATATATATATATATATATATATATATCAGTTTCTTATGTTTTTGTCGCTTCAATCTGATCATAATTCATGAAGTTTCCACCCCAGTTGTTTCATTTTATATATTTATCTATTTGTTTATTTTGATATGAACTAATTGAATCATAATATATATTTTTGTTGTTTCTTTTTAGGCCTTGATCTGGATTCTCAATTCTTTTGTCTTTCTTTATTATTTTTAGTTTTTGAATTTATATTTGTTATATAAAATCATTGCTCATGCCCTCATGAAGTTCCCACTCCAGTTCTTTCATTTTTATATATTTATCTATCTATTTGTTTTGATATGAACTAATTGAATCATAATATATATTTTTGTTGTTTCATTTTTATATATTTATTTGTGTGTTTGTTTGTTTGATTATTTATAATTTAAACTTTAATTTTATTATTTAAATATTTAATATAAAAATATTATCCGTGCATCGCACGGGTAAAACACTAGTTTATAAGTATGAAAATAGTTCCGTTGGAGGGAGAACTGAATTTCAAAAATCCTATTGACCAGTGGTTAAGGACCGACGAGTAATCTGAAAGGTAAGTGAGTTTGTCATATTTCTAGTTGTTGATCCCTTGTAGTGCGCTGAACATATGTTTTTTGTAATGCATAAAAAAGACTAGCATTTAAAGAAAATTGACATTGGGATATGTTCCTAGGATTGACTTTTTCCATAACATATATTTCCTCAATTTAAGGTGTCGGACTGTTCAGCTCAATCCTTTTTGAGTAGTTAACCAGGTTAATGTCTCGAGCCTTAGGTCTTCTCGAATATGATTGGTTGTCTTTGCCAATCATCCCTTAACTCCTTGAATGATCTTTCTTTATCATTCGGTCTTGATAAACTTCGAGAGGTAGACCCTTCCATTCTTCGGTATTTGCATCCTCTCGATCTTGATGTCTTTGTCTTTGAATATTTATCTATGAGTTTTTGACTATGAGTGTTACATTTGGGCGAATGCATTTAACCACTTGATTAACCATTCGATTATGATTCGAACAAAGAATTAACCTATCCTAAGTCTAAAAAACAAAAAGATTGAGGGGTCTAAACTCCTAAGCTTGGTATCATCCAAATCTAATAGAAAATGTTTCTAACAATTTCCATCTTTTTTATTATGCCAAATCCTTTACTCTAACCATAGGGCTAAAGTTATCCATGAAAAGGATTTTCACTACAAACAACCTAATAGTTGAGAATGTCCAGTACGTGATGCTGCGAACCAGATAAAATTGAAGATGGTTATTTTATAAAGATTATTGTTAAAACTCAAGCAAGAATCACCTGGAAAATATTTTTGAAGTATCAACTTGCCAAGATCAAATCAAGATTGCAACAGAGTCAAGAATGTCAAGCTCTGAAGGTAACAAAGTCCATAATATCAAGCTATGAAGACACCAAATTCAAAAATTGGAGGCTACAAGTCTCAAGGATCAATCAAGCCGAATTAGAAGAATTTCGTGAGCAATTTACAGAGTTCAAAATTACCAGAGGCATTAAATGTTGCAGATCAAATTGGAGAAATTATCAGATTAGTTGGCAAAGTTATCAGATCAACAGTATGGTCATTAAATGAAGAGGTATGGCCATCAGATCAAATTGGTATGACCAATCAGATCAAGTGAACGTTCACATTTTGAATATTCACAATGGGCAAATAATTCTTTGAGTTATAAAAAGACCAAGAAGACTTGAAGACAAGCACAGGACAGACTACAGTTGCAACTGACCTACATCAAGAATTATTCAAAACTGTTGATATTCAGCTATACACGAGAGATTCAAGTCTTGTAAAAATATCTCTACTATTTTGAGAGGAAGAAAGAGGGAGAGTATCAAGGAGTTGTGAAATCCTTGATTGAGTGTAGCTGTGTGTGAGACACTTGGGAGAACTAAAGTGTAGCTTTGTGCGAGACACTCGGGAGAACTAAGTATAGCTTTGTGCGAGACACTTGGTTGGAGCGTAGCTTTGTGCAAGGCGCTTGGGAGCTTAGCTTTGTGCGAGGAACTCGTGTTGAGTGTAACTTTGTACGAGACACTCGTGAAGTGCTTGTGTAGCACTAGTGCTTCACTATTTGTATCTAGGTGAATGAGATAGTGGAATTCCTTCATTGGAGTGAAAGAAGAAGAGTGGACTAGGAGGATTACACCACATCTGAACCACTATAAATCTTTGCCTCTGTTTACTTTACAACACTTTATTTGCTTTGCATGTTTACCTCACTAACCCATTTTATATTGTGTTGATTTATCTATCTGGGTTTGTGTGTTCCCACGTTCGCATGTGCTTCAAACTTTGCATACTTATTCTTTGAGCTATTTCATGGCATTCCAACGTATTGCATGCGATCTATCTTTTAAGTTGTACGTAACTTTTATTTATAGGACTTTACCGTTCGAATATTCCGCTGTGCATTTCAAGTTGAATTTATTCACTTGTAATTCTTTTTATTGAAGTGTTATAAAATTTTAATTTGTTTCAAAAGTCTATTCAACCCCACCTCCCCCCCCCCCATCTTTTCACCACCTAATCGGGACCAACAAGTGGTATCAGAGCAGGTGTTTATTTGAGTCAATAATTGACTGCTAGATAGATCTCATAAACTTCAAAATGAAGAGAGACTTAGCTCCAAACATGTTATTCCCACTAGACAAATTTGATGATTGGAAAATTCGTATGCAGGTTCACTTATCATTGTGAGTAATGTTATATTTGGTTGTTATCATTTATTTATTATTTCTTAATATATGTTATTAGTTCCTGTGGTTGTAACATAGTCTTAGAAGTTTACCAATAGAATAGCAGAGTCCTCAGTAGGTTATATTAAAAGGACTCTCTCTCTCTCTTGTAATTGATTGAGAAATTCAAAATACCTTTACTAATCTGTTATCAGTTGCGAAAGGTGAGCCTTTTTTCCTCAATTCCCGATCACCTCTTCATGCTTCCACTCTAATCGCTGATACTCACCAGTGGCTACACCGCCACCATCCGACGGAGCTCTCACCATATCTACTAGCCCGCCGCCGCTGCCTCCTCCCTCACTCACGGCGGCGCATCATTACGTATCCGTGAAGCTTACTTCCCGCAATTATCTCCATTAGCGTACCCAGTTGGTGCCCTTCCTCTGCAGACAGGGCTTGCTCGGATTCCTCGACGGCTCTCACCCGTGTCCATCGACGATCGTCTCTCCTTCTCCACCGACGGCTGCATCGTCTTCGTCGGCAACACCGGTGCTATCCAATCCGGCATATCACGCCTGGATACAGCAAGATCAGTCGATCTTGTCTCTGTTAATCTCGTCGCTCACCGACGAGATTATGTACCTCGCGGTCGGCAGGTCCACCGCCCGGGAGCTTTGGGAGGCCATTACCGCTGCCCTTACGTCGTCATCGTGATCCAGATGCCTGAGTCTTCTTGGTCAGTTTCAGACCTCTCTCTCTCTTGTAATTGATTGAGAAATTCAAAATACCTTTATGGTGCTGTGGTTTATGGTGAGGTGGTATGAAGGTGATAAAACGAGGAAAACTCCCCGAGTGTCGTGTCTCTCAAGGAAGGCTTTAGGAGGTTGAAGGTTAAGAGTTACAAGAATGACAAGAACTTGAAAGCATATGTGCAAGGAAATTGGAAATCTAAAAATAATAAAAACAAGAATAAGGGAAAAACGGGGATTGGGGCTCTTGGCTAGCATAAATGGTCCAAGATTCTATCGGTTATGCAAGCATATGCCTCGGATTTAACAAGGGAGTTTTAGGTACATCACCGAGTGGCGTCACACTCGGACTCCCATATCCTCATTCGGCTGGGGCATTTTATCAAACACCTTGTCTACCACTCCTCTCGGACCTCGTCCTTTCGAACTAAGGGCGGAGATGTAGGTGAGTAGGACTCGTGAGAGCTCGCTATCGCGCACATAATCACTTTCACAAAGGTGGTACCTAGTGTGGCCACACATAGGCACAAAACAACACCAAACATCACCCACACAAGCATTCAAATACAAGAGCATAAAGCTCACAACTTTAAGAAAAACATAACATTAAATCAACCATAAAGCTAGTTTCGGGGCCACCAATCCCCTTGCTAAACTAATCAAACATTAAAAATAAAGAAACAAAGAAAAGAAATAGAAGATGTAAAGGAATAAAGATGAACTTAAAATATATATGGAAATGAAGAGTTACCCTCCAAGGGATCTATTACATTCTTGCTCCAATCTTCTATTCTCCTCACATTGTTTCTAATCTACCTAAGGAGATGAAGTTTTCTCCCAAGATGGGAGAAAACCCTAAGAAATCTGATCTAAAACCTAATTGCTTCCTTCTAGGTCTTGGGATAATGAGCTCTATATAGTGGGAGCAAAATGGGGGTAAAATAGACAATTTTCCCGAAGCTGAAATCTGTGCTGTCACAGGGCTCTCGACGCGTCGAGCCAGGGGCTCGACGCTTAGAGCCTTGCGATTTCGAGGCAGAATGCATCCTGTCATTTCTTGACATTTTGGCCCTGAATCCTTCTTGTGGCTGTAGAAATAGCTTCAAAACATCTTCCATAATTGTGTTAGAGGTTTTTGATCACATCTGAGTCTTAATGCATGAAATCCTTATGAATGGGTAGGAAACTATGCAATTTTAGCCCGTAAATGACCCTTAAATCGGACTATTCTTGGTGCTTATCACTTTACTAATCTGGTATCAGAGCGGCTACCTAAGTTCTTGTGTTCCACAGGGTTTTTGGCTTCCAAAACTGATGTATCTCTCTTCTATTACACATCCGGTACCTCCAGGGTCTACTTATTAGTCTACGTCGATGACATTATCATGCTGGGTAATGATGGCTCGTTGATTGACACGCTACTTCTTCGACTCTCCGGAACCTTTAAAATTCGAGACTTGGGCGTTCCTAGTTTTTTTTTGGGCATTGAGACTATTTCAAACTCGCATGGGTTTCTCTTGTCACAGCGTCGTTATATGAGTGACATCCTGAAATGTGCAGGGATGGCGGATTGCAAAGCTCTGGCTACTCCGGCTGCCACAACTCAACCAGTCACTCCATAAGCTGAGGTCTTTGAGAATCTTACTCAATATCGCCGCATTGTAGGTGCTCTTCAGTATCTCACTATTACTAGGCCCGATCTCTCTTTTTCGGTTAACAGGCTATGTCAGTTTATGCACTCTCCGACTGCAGAACACTGGGAGCTCCTAAAGCGGGTACTTCGTTATGTAAAAGGCACTCAACAATTTGGCCTTCAACTATCCCCTTCATCGTCCACAGAGTTGCTTGCTTACTCCGACTCTGACTGGGCGGGCTGCCCCGTGGACAGAAAATCGACTAGCGTATATGCAGTTTTTTATGGGGATAATCTTATCTCATGGCTCTCTCGTAAACATCGTACTGTGGCTCGTTATTCTACGGAAGCTGAATATAAAGGGTTAGCTGATGTTTCTGTTGGGAATAATTCTCGAAAAACCCAAGAAAAATGACGAAATAGAAAATCCACAAAACAAATAAAACAAATATATATATATATATATATATATATATATATATATATATATATATATATATATATATATAATTCCAGGAATTTAAACCTACAACAAAGGTTAGATAAACCTGGAATGAAGGGGAAGGAGATGAACGGATTTTGGGGTAGTTGTAAGCACGAGTGGAGTTGCTTCTGTCCTTAAAACCTTATTTACCGCCTCCCGGGGTGCTGGAGCGTTGCGGCCACGGTTTTCCAGGATAAAACGTACTACGATCCCTGCGTTTAAGCACACAAACTTGGGACCCGGCGAACGAGAACGTGGGATGAACACAGGTGGCTTGAAGGAAGGAGAGCAGAGTTTCGAGGTGGAAAATTCACTTTTGCAGAGTGATTTTTTTTTTTTGGTTCGTGTTCTTGACACTACTTCATTATAAAATCTGCTCCTGACCTAGAAAGTATATAGGAGATGAAGGATTGATGGCATTGAGCATGGCATTCAATTCTGGCAAGGTAACCTCCACCCACTGACCAAGTATTAACTCTGCCACTAACATGCAATTAACTCTAAAAATAAATATTGAAATTAATTCCATAACATATTGAGATAATCACCTGAATGGTCACTATGGAAGTGAACCATTCTGGCAAGAGGTTGCAAGTGCCGGCGCACACGAGTTCAAGCCTTTTCGAACTCATTTTGGGATTTGATTTGGACCCCCCCCCCCTGCGCGTGAGAGAGAGCCTCTATGCCATACAAGTCAATTAGCTTAAAAAGGCCTCTTGTATATATAGTGGGTGAAATCTTCTTCCCAAACCAATGTGGGACAAATGCTTTCCTTAAAGCTTTTCCCACACTTTTTCCATCTCAATGGGTCTACTTTGAGAACCAATTTCTCATTCACCCATTATCCATTTTGAGCGTATAATATATCGATCTCTTCGTCTCACTACGAAGAATCCAAATCCACTTTGACCCGACCCAAATCGGATGTGGACCCTACATATATTTATACCACAAAATGGCCACTTAAAATGCCATTTATGCCATTTTTCCAACAGTTTCTGCGGAAGTCACCTGGGTGGTCTCTCTTCTTCGTGAGCTAGGACTTGACTCTGGTAAACTAGCTCACTTATGGTGTGATAATCTTGGGGCCACCTATCTAGCGGCCAATCCGGTATTCCATACTAGGACTAAGCATGTGGAAATTGATTTTCATTTCGTTCGGGACAAAGTTGCTTCAGGAGATTTCGTAGTCAATTTTATCTCCTCGCAGGATCAGATCGCGGACATCTTCACCAAACCTCTTCCGGCACCGCGCTTTCAGGCTCTCCGACGCAAGCTCAATGTTGTCGAGGTCCAACCTTGCACTTGAGGGGGTGTGTCAGTAATGTTATATTTGGTTGTTATCATTTATTTATTATTTCTTAATATATGTTATTAGTTCATGTGGTTGTAACGTAGTCTTAGAAGTTTACCAATAGAATAGGAGAGTCCTCAGTAGATTATATTAAAAGGACTCTCTCTCTCTTGTAATTGATTGAGAAATTCAAAATACCTTTACTAATCATCAGCACTACATGATGAGATGTGGGAAGTAATCACCGATGGTCTGATCAAAATCTTAAAAGTCAATACCGCAACCGAATAGACAAGCACTACACCTCATTACATTCCTAAACCCAAAGACGAATGTGGTCCTGAAGATAGAACAAGAAATAACATGGATAATATTGCCACCCATTTTGAAACCACCCCTTCATTACCCCACTAAAGCCTAATAATAATAGCCATAATAGGGATGGCAATGTGCCCCATCCTCGTTTGGAAAAAAATTTTGAGGATTTGGGACGGGAACGGGGAATTTCCACGGGGAATTTGAGAATTCCCCGTCAGGGAAGGGGATACCCTTCCCCGGCCCGCCCCATCCCCGAATATATATATATATATATATATATATATATATATATATATATATATATATATATATATATATATATATAGATTTACAATCAAACGAGACAACACTTTCTCGTGAGACGGTGAGACACAATGTGAATGCACACAGTTTACTACGATCATGCACATAGCCTAGAGTGTGTGCACTTAACCCAACATGAGTGCACACAGTTTAGGGTGTGTGCATTCGCAAAGTAGATTGTGTGCACTCAGGTTGTGTCCCACCGTCTCACGAGAATGTGTTGTCTCATATGAAGTCAACCCTATATATATATATATATATATATATATATATATATATATATTGTTGGTCCCGATAGGGTGGTGAAAAGTCTAGAGGGGGGGGGGGGGG
>NC_044921.1:3704856-3706448 GCF_003576645.1 Ipomoea triloba | reverse complement strand
GGGGGGGGGGGGGTGAATAGACTTTTCTAACAATTAAAAACTTTATAACACTTCAACTAGAGTGATTTCAAGTGAATAAATTCAACTTGAAATCTGCAGCGGAATATCGTACGATAAAGTGCTATAAGATAAAACTGCGTAAAACTAAAGAGATACTTGACATGCAATACGTTGGAAATACTTAGAATAGCTCAAAGAATATGTATGCAAAGTTGGAGCCACATGCGAACGTGGGAACACACAAACCCAGATGATATGATCAACACAATACGTAAAGGGTTAGTGAGATAAAACATGCAAAAATGTAAAGTGCAGTAAAGTAAATAGAGGCAGAGATTTATAGTGGTTCGGAGATGGTGTAATTCTCCTACTCCACTTCTTCCTTCTCCAAGGAAGATTTCCACTATCTTCAATCACCCAGATACAATAGTGAAACTCCCGAGTGCTACGCACAAAGCTACACTTAGTTCACCCGAGTGTTACGCACCCAGCTACACTCCTTTCTACCCTCGGTAGAGATACAACTTTTGTTCAAAGAAATAAAGATTTCTTTTGTAAGACTTGAATTCCTCTCGTGTATAGCTCAATATCTCAGCACTTTGTATTTGATCGCATTCACCGCTCAGTAGCACCACTTGTTGATTTTTACGTTTTTGGTTCGTAGTGCTGTATATTCCTTGTCTGAGATCTCAACCGTGCTTGTCTTCAAGTCTTCTTGGGCTTCTTATAATTCAAAGAATTATTTGCCTGTTATGAACATTCAAATTTTGAACGTTCAATTAATCTGATTGGTCATTCCAATCTGATTTTGATGGCCATACCTTCTCATTTAATGACCATACCGTTGATCTGATAACTTGCCAATTTGATCTGATAAAATCTCCATTTTGATCTGCACATTTAATGTCGCTGGTAACTTTTGACATATGCTTAAGTCTTTAACCATTTCTTCGTTTCAGCTCATTCAATCATATCCATCAAATAAATATATTTGATCCTTCTTAGCATTGTATTGCGTATGGTGTAGAGATAGTGGATCTTGAACTTCTTCTCGCCTTTGACTAGAACTTCCTCCATTGGACTTTGACTAGCTCCATGAGTTACTCCATAAGTTCCTCCATTGACTTGAGCCGTGATACTACTAGCTCCATTCCTTGCACTCCAAAGCTCAAAATGTTCTTAATGAGATTTGAACTTAAGTTTTCTAGCAACGATAATTTGGCCTTGTCCATTGGATCATATACACTCATGTGTATAGTGGAAGCAAATGACTTACAAAAGTCATGACAAAATGAACTCTAATAAGCAATAATTCGAACCAACTATTGTCATGACTTGTCTTCCGGGTCTAAACTCTACACTCTAAAATTAAAATAGGGGATTTCTAAAATTACAATTTGGCTCATCAAAACTATTACAATTTTATTCCTAACATATATATATATATATATATATATATATATATATATATATATATAAAGCATAGCATGCCACCACTCTTTATTTTTACATGTATATATGTAATGCAGTATACTCCATGCTATGCTTTATATATATATATATATATATATATATATATATATATATATATA